>NW_017670323.1:199308-202922 GCF_001879085.1 Nicotiana attenuata
AACTCTGCTAAAGGCAAAAACTGGTCCCACGAGCCTCCAAAATCAATGACACAAGCTCGGAGGATATCCTCCAAAATCTGTATAGTCCGCTCGGACTGACCGTTCGTCTGAGGATGGAATGTTGTGCTCAACTGAACCTGGGTGCCCAACTCTTGCTGAACTGCTCTCCAGAAGCGCGAGGTAAACTGCGTACCCCGGTCCGAAATGATGGATACCGGCACACCATGAAGGCGGACAATCTCCCAGATATAAATCTCAGCTAACCTCTCGGATGAATAGGAGACTGCCACTGGAATGAAATGCGCTGACTTGGTCAGCCTATCAACAATGACCCAAATAGCATCAAACTTCTTCCGAGTCAATGGAAGTCCAGTAACGAAATCCATGGTAATCCTCTCCCACTTCCACTCGGGGAGCTCAATCCTCTGAGACAGCTCGCCGGGCCTCTGATGCTCATACTTGACCTGCTGACAGTTCAAGCATTGAGCCACATGCGCAACAATATCCTTCTTCATCCTACGCCACCAATAATGCTGCCGCAAGTCCTGATACATCTTCGCGGCGCCCGGGTGAATAGAATACCGAGAACTATGGGCCTCCGCTAAGATCAATTCTCGAATCCCATCAACATTGGGCACACAAACTCGCCCCTGCATTCTCAAAACACCATCATCATCTAAGGTCACCTTCGTGGCACCTCCCGCTGCACCGTGTCTCTCAGGACACACAAATGGGGATCATCAAACTGCCGGTCACGGATACGCTCCAATAGAGAAGAACGAGCGACCGTGCAAGCCAACACTCTGCTAGGCTCAAAAATATCTAATCTCACCAATCGATTGGCCAACGCCTGAATATCTAAAGCAAGCGGTCTCTGGCTGACCGGGATATAAGCAAGACTACCCATGCTGGCGGACTTCCTACTCAACGCATCGGCCACCACATTGGCCTTACCCGGGTGATATAAGATAGTAACATCATAATCTTTCAACAACTCCAGCCATCTCCTCTGCCTCACATTCAACTCCTTCTGCTTGAACAGATACTGCAGGCTCTTGTGATCCGTGTACACCTCACACGTCACGCCATATAGATAATGCCTCCAAATCTTCAAAGCATGAACAATAGCTGCCAACTCTAGATCATGAACCGGATAATTCTTCTCGTGGATCTTCAATTGTCTCGAAGCATAGGCAATGACTTTGCCATCCTGCATCAATACTGCACCAAGCCCAACACGGGAAGCATCACAATAGACTGTGTAAGGCCCTGAACCCGTGGGCAAAACCAATACCGGTGCCGTAGTCAGAGCTGTCTTGAGCTTCTGAAAGCTCGCCTCACACTCATCTGACCATCTGAACTGGGCACCCTTCTGGGTCAACCTGGTCATCGGGGCTGCAATAGACGAAAATCCCTCCACGAACCGACGGTAATAACCTGCTAACTCCAAGAAACTCCGAATCTCGGTCGCTAAAGCTGGTCGAGGCCAATTCTTGACTGCCTCAATCTTCTTCCGGTCCACCTGAATACCCTCTGCTGATACAATATGACCCAGAAATGCAACCGAATTCAACCAGAACTCGCACTTCGAAAACTTAGCATATAACTGACTATCCTTCAGAGTCTGGAGAACCACTCTAAGGTGCTGCTCGTGCTCTTCCTGGCTGCGGGAGTACACCAGAATATCATCAATAAAGACTATCACGAATAAGTCTAGATATGGCCTGAACACTCGGTTCATCAGCTCCATAAATGCTGCTGGGGCATTGGTCAACCCAAATGACATGACTAAAAACTCATAGTGCCCATACCGAGTGCGGAATGCAGTCTTAGGGACATCAGACGCCCTAATCCTCAGCTGATGGTAGCCAGATCTCAAGTCTATCTTTGAAAACACCTTTGCTCCCTGAAGCTGGTCAAACAAATCATCAATCCTCGGCAGTGGTTACTTGTTCTTTATCGTCACTTTGTTTAATTGCCGGTAATCAATACACATCCGCATCGAACCATCCTTCTTCTTCACGAATAACACTGGCGCACCCCAAGGAGAAACACTAGGCCTGATTTTAACCCTTCTCTAGTAAATCCTGCAACTGGTCCTTTAACTCCTTTAACTCTGGCGGGGCCATGCGATACGGCGGAATAGAAATGGGCTGCGTGCCCGGAGCCAGATCAATACAGAAGTTAATATCCCTGTCGGGCAGCATACCCGGCAGGTCTGAAGGGAAAACCTCGGGGAACTCTCGAACAACAGGAACAGAGTCAATAGAAGGAACCTCTGCGCTGGAGTCGCGAACATACGCCAGATAAGCTAAACACCCCTTCTCGACCATGCGTCGAGCCTTAACATATGAAATAACACTGCGGGTGGTATGACCTGGGGACCCTCTCCACTCTAGTCGGGGCAATTCTGGCAAAGCCAAGGTCACGGTCTTAGCGTGACAATCTAAGATAGCATGATACGGGGACAACCATTCCATCCTCAATATGACGTCGACATCCACCATATCTAAAAGCAATAAATCAACACGGGTCTCAAGACCCTCAAACACAACCACACAGGAATGATGCACCCGGTCGACTACTATAGAGTCACCCACCGGTGTAGATACATAAACAGGAATGTCCAAAGCATAACTAGACGTAGCCAGGTAGGGTGCAAAATAAGACGACACATACGAATATGTCGACCCAGGGTCAAATAGCACTGAGCATCTCTATCACAAACCAGAATAGTACCTGTAATAACGGCATCTGACGACTCGGCCTCTGGTCTGGCTGGCAAAGCATAAAACCGGGGCTCAGCCCCACCTCCCTGAACCATGTCTCTGGGACGATCGGCTACCGGCTGACCCCTACCTCTGGCGGTCCGGCCTCCACCTCTACGGTCTCGACCTCCACCTCTATGATCCCTACCCCCGCCCCTGGCTGGCTGGGCAGGCTGTGGGTCACCTGGTGCCTGAATCATGGGGCAAGGACCCTGCTGCCGCGATTGTGTACCCCTCAATCTCGGGCAAGCTCTCCTGATGTGACCATACTCACCACACTCATAACATCCCTCCGTACGATGAGACTGGCCCTGACGACCCGAATGACCTCCACGAAAACTCTGAAGAGGCTGTGCACTGATGGGTGCTGCATGAGTCGACGGAATGATGTCCCACGAAACCCACGATCACCTGGGGCACCCTGCGAAGCCTGGAGGGCTGACTGAAAGGGCCTGGAAGACTGACCCCTATCATAAGAATCCCTGCCTCCAGATGAGGCACCACTGAATCGACCTGAGTGACGGGGTCTCTTGTCTGCCCTATGACCACCCCCTTGTGGCAGAACCATCTCGATCCTCCGGGCCACATTGGCCGCCTCCTGAAACGTAATGTCACTACCCGCCTCTCTGGCCATCTGAAGATGAATGGGCTGGATCAAACCGTCAATAAATCTCCTCACCCTCTCCCTCTCAGTGGGGAGTATGACGAGGGCATGGCGATCTAGATCGATAAACCGGGTCTCATACTGAGTGACCGTCATAGACCCCTGCTGGAGACGCTCAAACTGTCTCCGGTAAGCATCCCTCTGAGTAACGGGAAGAAACTTTTCTAGAAACAACTCTGATA
>NW_017670323.1:351589-374499 GCF_001879085.1 Nicotiana attenuata
GAAGTGTAATACTTAATGATTTCGAGCCTATAGGCGCAGTTGATAATCAAGCTTATGCAGCAACTTACAAATGGAGACTCAGGACGTTCTGTGATGTTTGGGCTTGTGGTATGGCATTTGAGAGATATGAGTCAGTTCATGGGATTTGAGACAGCATGGTCTCGTGATTCGAGGTCGCTCGGGATGAGTGCAGAGGGAGTATGTTATGTGCTGGAAGAAATCAGTGATACCTTTAAGGCAATCAAGGATAAATTGGAAGAAGGTAGTTGATTGGCCATAGTTGAATTTGGCATATTGGTGTAGGCAGTCAGTTCCTGCAGCGTGATCGAGTTATGTAAGTGATTGGTGATGGCATGTATCAGGCTTGTTAGCCGCCGCAAATGATGTTATTCAGAGGCCTTCCATTGTTATGGCCTGTTGTGTGGAAGCAGATTCCGGAAGGGGCTATGGTGGCTTAGACCACTACTTGGATGGTCGCATGTTTTACGATTATGAGTATTCGCCCGTGCGTTGCTATGTTTCTCCTGAAGTGAGTTAAGTGAAAAGTTCTTATATGATGAAGTGTTGAAATGTTAATGTTAAAAAAATCGTGTTCTATCGTATGTTGGCACATTGGTGCAGTTAGTAGCACGGGGATTCAAAGTGAGGATCAAGGTTGCAGCTTGGTGCTGGTAAGGATGTCACGGGCTCGGATGAGCAGGAAAGGAGCTTCGGCGTTTAAGGTAAGTTGGCATTGTCTTCAGCGTCCCCTGAGATTGGTGCCTGGTAAAGGGGGCTTGTATTATGGTTAATGATTCTTGATCGCTTTCAGCGTTAGTGCGGTCAGTGGGTTGGAGGTAAGACCAAGTAAATTGTTATGGTAGATTGTGGGGGAGTGTCCCACAGGTTTCATAAATGTGGCACGTAGTCACTTGACTGATTTAAGATCTAGACCAAGTATGAGGATTGTGGTAATATCATTAATTTGAGAATTTATGCCCGGAGGGCACTCTGTTTATTGGGTTATGGACTGTGGAGGTTCGCTCCGGTTATGATGGTGGTCCTTGTGTGTTATGAGAAGAGGAAGAATTAGTATGGACCTTTGAAAGGTTATTGGCTTAGTTTGATATGATCAGGATCGACTTGAGGTCGGTGGATGGGTGTAAATGTGAATTTGGGCTCTATGTCAGGCCAGTTGTGTTCATTTCAGTAATGCGCTCCTTATGGGGTAGTCAGGGTGTTATTTCGTTGTCAGATATTCCATGTAGTGATGCATTGCGCCGTGAGAGTTGTGAGACGGCTTGAGAAATTTCTTATGTGTTGAAGATCCGTGCAGAGATGATGTACTATGAACAGGATGGCTCTTGAGATTCAGTCTGTATATCGCACCCTAGTTGTGCTTGAGTTTTGTAGCTTATGACGCTATATGTTCCCTCAGGGATGGTATTATGCACTTAGCGTGCTTATGACCGATATTTGGTATGCTGTTGTAATGAGCAAATTTAGCTCGATGTATATCTCCTTATGGGAGTTCTACGTGTGGATCGGTTAGCACGCCGCCATGGGTATGTTATTTGGAATCGGTTGGCACGCCGCCATGGTTATGTTGTTTGGATCGGTTGGCACGCCGCCATGGTTATGTTGTTTGGATCGGGTTGCACGCCGCAACAGTGTAATGTTCAGTATAGTTTCCCATATCTGTTTATTGTGTTCTGTTTCCTATTTTCTAAGGGAAGTCCGTATTAGTGCGGGAGTTGGATAATTCCTTTCAGAGTTCATTTTTCTTTTTGTATCGCATTTTGAAATGGCAGCCTATTGGCACATTGTGGTATCACATGAGACTTTTGATTATGTCCGGGGTGGCTTATGGCCTGAGCAGTTAGTACTGGGTGAGGTGAGCCTATTGGAATCAGGATCAGTGCAATCTGACTATATAGAGTATGTTAAGGAGCAAGATCTCCACTTGTTCCAGAATATAGTAATGTTTCTTGCCAGAAGTATAGACTCAATGATTGATTGACTCGGCAGTGATTATGAATTTCTTCACATCTCTTCCGCTGTGGCGGTGTTGTAAGAGTGGGAGTAAGACCTGTGTATGTTATGGGGTGCAATGGGAGCACCAGATTCGTGGAATTTCGACTAAGTTGAACAGAAAATGTTGTCGTGATCCGGTGAGTAAAATGAGGGAAAGTGCGAATTCAGCAAAGGTATGTAGTCATGTTTGGGTACAACATGTAGTGATCGATTTGGTGATTGTATGTTGGAAGCAGGTTGGGCATAGAATTCCGGATGTTGGAATTGGGCCCTAAGGCTTATTTGCTTCAATAAAAAGGGAATATCTTCAAAATTTGATCGAGCTGATGTGCTCAACTGAGTTGTGGTAGCACGGGAAGGTGCACGAGGTGTTAAACAGTGATTTCAGACTACTCCAGCATAGTTCTCAGCACGTTCGAGGACGAATGTTTGTTTAAGTGGGAGAGAATGTAACGACCCGACCGGTCGTTTTGAGTCCTAGCGCTCTGTTCAGCAGTCGGAGGCCATGAACAGCTTCATTTCCGGTATTATGACTTGTACGCGTGGTCGGAATTAAGTTTTGGGAAGTCCAGAGTTGATTTGGGAAGAGAATTCTTATTTCGGAAGCTTAAAGTTGGGAGAATGAACTAGGAATGGATTTTTGAGTAAACGACCTCGGAATCAGGATCTGAAGGTTCCAGCAGGTTTGTATGATGATTTCGGACTTGGGCGTATGCCCGGGTCGGGTTTTGGCGCCTATTGTGGAAGTTAGCATTTTAGAAGGAATTTCATAAGTGTGGTTTGAAGTGCATTTTAGAGTTATCGATGTCCGTTTGGAATTCCGAGACTAGTAGTAGTTTCGTATGGTGATTCTGGAGTTGGGGGCGCGATCGGAAATGAATTCGGAGGTCCGTAGGTCATTTTGAAGCCATTTGGCTAAAGATAGAAATTTGAAGGTTTTTGGGATGTTTGACCGGAGGTTGACTTTTTTGATATCGAGGTCGGAATCCAATTCCGAAAGTTGGAGTAGGTCCGTAATGTCAAATATGATTAGTGTGCAAAATTTGAGGTCAATCGGACGTGACTTGATAGGTTTAAACATCGGAAATAGAAGTTGGAAAGTTCAAAGTTCATAAAGCTTGAATCGGAGTGTAATTCATGGTTTTAGCGTTGTTTGTTATGATTTGAGTCCTCGAGCAAGTCCGTAATGTGTTTTGGGACTGGTTGGTATGATTGGTTCGGGTCCCGGGGGTCTCGGGTGGATTTCGGGTGGCTAACGGATCAAATTTGGAAGTTGAAGAATAGCTGAAGGGATCTGGTATCTGGTATTTCCGCTTCTGCGGAAATAGGACCGCAGAAGCGGCCCCGCAGAAGCGAAGAAGAAGCCGCAGAAGCGGACGAGGGCGAGGGCAGCCAGGACCGCAGAAGCGACCCTTGATCCGCTGATGCGGAACCGCAGAAGCGGAAGGCCTGGAGTGGATGGGAGCCGCAGAAGCGGCAAGCGGTCCGCAGAAGCGGGACCGCGGAAGCGGACAGGGTTCCGCTGAAGCTAAAATGCTGGGCAGTAGGCATGTTTTAAAGTCGTGAATGGAGTCATTTCTCTCATTTGGTTCATGGCTTGGGGCGGTTTGCGGAGCTCCAAAGAGTGGAACTTGGTCATCTATATAAAGGTAAGTCATCCCCATCACTTTTGAGTTAAATACATCAATTATGTATGGATTTAAGCATGAAAATTAGTGTAAAAATGGAGGTTTTTGGTGGAAACCTAGAAAATGATATTCTTGGAATTCAGCCACGATTTGAGTATGGAATTAGGACAAAAATATATATTTGAGTTCCTGAGGTCATGGGTAACCTTTGTCTTCGAGAAATTTTGGATTTCGGGCACCTAGGCCCGAGGGCATTTTGGTCATTTCACTAAGCGGAGTTGGGAATCTGTATAATTTGAATTTCTAACAAGTATTTGAGCATGTTCTCATTAGTTTGTCGTTAATTGGCTAGTTTTGGTGCATTGTGCGTCGGTTCAAGCCTTCGGAAGAATGTTGAATGCCGGTTATGAGTCTTCGGAGCGAGGTGAGTCTCCTTTCTAATCTTGTGAGGGGGAATTTACCCCATAGGTGAAGTAATTGGTTATGTGCTCCTATTTGTGGGGGCTACGTACGCACGAGGTGACGAGAGTCCGTGCGTAGCTACTATTATGCTATTGTCCGGGTAGTTAGGACCCAAAAAAAAACATGTTGCACGTGGATTAATTGTGACCCATTGGTAGCTCGAATTGTTTAACTCACATCGAATTGGTAAGTAAATTTCTAAAAGGATTAAACTTCATTTCTTAAATCGTTAAAGGAGAATTGGTTTTATTTGAATAAATATTCCCCGATAAGTTCTTATTTGACTGATTGAGCGTATATTTTACGTGTGCCTGCGTCGCATGGATGATTCGCGAGCAGGGTATGTGTTTATTTATGGAATGGGCCGAACGCCTCGGTGAGAATAGATGCATCTATGGTTCGTGCCGCTCGACCCTCGGCAGTGCACAATTTACATTTCTGTTGGAGCGGGTCGTCGACCTCGGCATGATTTGTGCGTGTTTATCTGTTAATTGTAAATGTGGGATTGGCCCTACGTGGCTTGATATAAACTGATAAGATAATAAAGAATAAACCTTGAAGCCCTTGATTATTGTTGAAGGAGTTTTTCTTGTTTTTCCTGGCTTCCCGAACTAGAACTACTATATGACTCCACGATTATTCTCGCATTATTGAATATTGATAATTGACCTCTAGTGAGTGTCGAAATTGGCCATCTCGTCTCTACCCCTTCGGGATTAGGCGGGATACTCACTGAGTACACGTTGATTACGTACTCATACTACAATTTTGTGCATTTTTGTTGCACAGGTATATTTCACATTTGGTAGCAGCACGGATGATTTGGGGACTTGGTGAGCTACATTTTTCGAGACGACCCGCAGCTAGAGTAGTTCCCTTCCAGTACCTTACTTATTCATTCTCTGTCCACTGTATTTCGGACAGACATTTGTATTTTATTGTCCTTATCAGTAGTTGCTCATGCACTTGTGACACCGGGTTCTGGAATGGTTTTTCTTTGAAATTTACGTATTATTAGTTATCTCTTCATTTGAATTGAAACAGAGGTTGTATGTCTATGAAAAAAAAAATGGAAGTAAAACTCTTAGATTTTTAAAATTATTAAAAGAGAAATTAATGGATGAGTTAGTTGGCTTGCCTGACAACGGTGTCCGGCGCCATCACGACCCGTAGTGGATTTGGGTCGTGACACATCTGTGGCTCCATACAAAAATATGCAAGAACACTCTCTCTAACACATTCTCTTGAATTCATTACTTCATTTATTGCTTGCATTCATTGTGTTCTATTTATTGTTCATCATTTATTGCTCATATTGGCCATAAAGAGCCGTCATTGATTTCATTCTATTTGTTAGTCGCCCATCGACTATCCCCGATAGCCCCCAGCCGAGCCTCGGACTCGACCTCGGAGCCCCGAATAAACAATCTCTAGACCCAAATCGACAGTGACTCGATTTGGTTAATATCTCATTTTAGAGCTCTTATCTCGCTTCTAAGTCTTTCACATAGCATCAACTGCTTAACAACCGGCATAAAAATAGATCACGTATGTTTAGAATCCCATAATCAAATTTAATTGTTATTACCTTTTTCACGGTAAACAGTTTGGCGCCCACCGTGGGGCTAAAAATAATAGTGATTATTTTCTTGTTGGTTTAACCACGTAACGCAAGTTATCTTTCACACTTTTTCTTGTCCAAGATCTTTGATTTCAGGTCAAATGTCTAACTCAGTAAACGCACGTGAAAACATCAACCTTGAAGACCATGGAGAAAATGGTGTTGACGTCCTAGGTATTGGTATACCACCACGAAACCCTGAGAACGCACCGGAACCAATTCCCAAATGGACGCGGTTTCACGCGACGCTCAACACGTCGAAATAAGCTCCCGCACCAACAGGAGCACACACCAAGGCGACCAACAAGTAGCCCAGAAAACCCCAGCTCGAGAAAAACGGGAGGTTAGCCTTCGCGTTATTTTTTAAATGTTGTAGGCACAACAGCTGGCTATTGCTCAGCTGCAAAGTCACCAGAAAACTCCTAGCATGATAGCACCGGGGACGGCTCCCCGGGCCGAGCAGGTACCGGAGAGATCAAGCAACAATGGGTCGGCAGCTGACCCCGCCATCGTAAAGATGCTCGAGGACCTCACGAGGAGGATTGAATCGGGCGAGAAGAAGATAGAGGCCAATGAAAAAAAGGTCGAGACCTACAATTCCAGGGTCGACCAGATCCCAGGAGCACCCCCGATCCTGAAAGGTGTGGATTCAAAGAAGTTCGTGCAAAAGCTGTTCCCGCAAGAAGCGGCCCCGAAACCCATTCCGAATAAGTTCAGAATGCCAGACCTCCTGAAGTACAACGAAACCTCGGACCCTAACGAGCACGTTACTACTTATACTTGTGCGGTAAAAGGCAACGACCTGAGGGACGATGAGATCGAGTCCATCCTGCTGAAGAAGTTCAGGGAAATGCTCTCTAAAGGGGCAATGATGTGGTATCACAACCTGGCCCCAAACTCGATAGATTCGTTTGCCATGCTGGCGGATTCTTTCTTAAAGGCACACACTGGTGCCATCAAGGTAGCAACAAGGAAATCCGACGTCTTCAAGATTAAGCAAAGGGATAATGAGATGCTGCGAGAGTTCGTATCTCGCTTTCAGATGGAACAAATGGAACTACCACCAGTCTCAGACGACTGGGTGGTACAGGCCTTTTCACTCAAGGTCTGAACGAACGAAGCTTGGTGGCTTCGAAACAACTGAAACAGAACCTGATCGAGTACTCGGCCGTGACTTTGTCGGATGTTCATAACCAATACCAGTCAAAAATCAGGGTTGAGGATGACCAGCTAGGGGCCCCCTCGGGCTCGATATACCCAAGCAGGCTTCCGGCAAAGGAGCCAAAACCAAACAAAGAAAGGTACCAGCCATACATCAAAGACAGGAGAAACGCCCCGGGGCGCAACATACCTCGCAATGATCGAAGGATGGACCGAGGACAGAATCCTCGGGGACTCGTCAACAGAGCCGGATTTGATAGGCACACAGGGCCAACAGAGGCACCTCGCTTGTCACAATACAACTTCAACGTCGATGTATCAGACATCGTGTTCGCCATCAGTAAAATCAGAGACGGTGGACCAGGCCTGTACAATCAGATCCTTCGCAAAGGAATCATAACTTAGTGTGTGAATTTCACAACACGCATGTCCACAGGATCGAGGATTGCCACTAGATCCTAGAAGAAGTAGCCAGACTACTCAACAATGGTCACCTCCGAGAATTCCTAAGCGACCGGGCCAAAAATCAGTTACGAGAAAGAGAGGCGTCCGAGAAGAATGAAACAAATGAGCCGCAGCATGTCATCCACATGATCTTGGGAGGCATTGATGCCCCACAGGAGCCCATGATGGGAAGAACAAAAATATCCATCACCAGAGAAAAGTGAACTCGGGGCTACATCCCCGAGGATGCCCTCACATTCAGCGACAAGGACATTGAGACCTTGTCTCAACCTCACAACGACGCACTGGCAATCTCCTTCCTTGAAAATTCATTTCAAATTAAACGTGTACTTGTGGATCCATGTAGCTCGGCCAATATTATCAGATCGAGGGTGGTAGAGCAGCTCGGACTGCTTGACCAAATCGTACCCGCCTCTCAAGTCCTCAACGGATTCAACATGGCGAGCGAAACAACGAAAGAGGAAATCACCCTCCCAGTCAACGTGGCCGGCACAACCCAAAATGCCAAATTCCATATCATGGAGGGAGACATGAGGTACACCGCCTTGCTCGGAAGGCCGTGGATACACTGCATGAGAGCAGTGCCATCCACCCTCCATCAAATGATGAAATTCCCGACAAAGGATGGGATCAAAACCATCTACGAGGAACAGCATGCCGCGAGAGAAATGTTTGTGGTGCATGATGCAGCCTCGGCACCGGTACCTCCACCTTTGAAGGAGCCGAAGGATAAACAAATAGTAAAATAGCGATAACAAGCTATACCCTCGGCTACTCTCGACTAAACAAAGTAGGGAACCGTACCGCATCCTCATCACAAGCGACTGAAACACATCAGGGCTCAAAACATCGCCGTCACATTCTACATTAAGGTATGACCATCTCCCCTTTCTTTCAATTTTACTCTACGCTAACCTGAGTGCAGGTATCCGATCGAAACGACCAAGGCACTCTCCAATTCGAAGGCCTTAGGTTTCAAAAGCATGCGTTGCACTCTTTTCCTTCGACCGTGTTTTTATCCCAGAAAGGGTTTTACCGGCACGATTTTTTAACGAGGCAACACCTATATGCTACCTAAGGAAACTCAACGAGTATTCAAGGCTTCTTTTGCAATCAACCTCGAATACTGGGGGGCTTCCCCCCGGAAGATCACCTTCTCGGAGAAGCTAAGACATGCTGAACAGGGTCTTGATAGAAAATACAAGGTACAGGGCCAAACGGTCGAACGAACCATGACCGCATAGAATAACCGAGCCCTTGACAGCAAATACATGTATGCTCAAGCAATCGAAGAATTATTTCAAGAAGCATTTTGCGTTTCAAAGAAGCTCGGTACTTTTGCAAAAACGGATCCTCTGTCAAAAATGCCCCGAACCCTCGGGGACTGCCTAAATGACCTCTGGGTCGGAGCTCCAAACTCATAAGCCCTCAACGAGGCAACATCAAAATCACGAAATGGCTCCATAGCCACAAACGCCCCGAACACTCGGGGACTGGCGTCGAAAACTCAAAGCCACATGACCTCCGGGCCGGAGACTCCGAAATTGTAAGCCCATAAACGAGGCAGCACCAAGTTTGCAAGTAATGGCTCCCGAGCCGAGAAATCCTCGATAACTCGGGGACTGCCGTCAAATCGCCATCTCCATCGCAATAGCTCCCGAGCCGAAAAATCCTCGATAACTCGGGGACTGTCGCCAATCGCCACCGATCAAAACCCGAGACCATAAGACCCTGAGCAGGCAGACTCGATCTCGTAAGACCTACATAAGGCAACGACGACATTTGTAAGACCTCAAGCAAGGCATGAACCATACTTGTACCAAGTATCCAAACTGTAAGACCTCAAAGGCATGTAAAACTTGTAAGACCTTGCTAAAGGCGTAAACCCGATCCCAAAGTTAAGGCTATATATCGAACTTGTAAGACCCCTAGAAGGCATACCCTCGATATAGATGCCGAAACTACTTCACTCGGGACTTAAAAGGCTCCGGCCGAACACAAATGACTACGGTCGAAAGGCTGTACCAGCCAAACTAACGCGACTCGGGGACGCCCGACCGTCGCTACAAAATCACAGGCCTTCAATTACTTCGAATCTACTTCTGAAAGAACCGGTTAAACAGGCTACCCTCGACATAGGCAAAAGAGCTTCGACCATGTCAGCTCCCAAACACCGGCTTCGAGATACTCAGCCTCCGAGCTAAACCTCCCGAGGTGCTCGATCATCGCCATATATCGGCTCGCAATCGAGATTTTTTATTAAACCATCAAAGAGTCAGGCAAACACTTTCAAAAAATCCTTATCGAGGGAAAAATAAAGCCTACACAAAAGGTCGCATCGACCCAAGGCGTAAGAGACATTGTCGCCAGCCCACATAAAAGGTCTCATCGACCCAAGGCGTAAGAGCAATTGTCGCCAACCCACATAAAAGGTCTCATCGAACCAAGACGTAAGAGCCACTATCGCCAGCCCACACAAAAGGTCGTACCGACCCAACGCGTAAGAGCCTAAGGGCTAGCCTTAAATTCAAAAACTTGAGGGTCGCATGAGCTCGATTCGAAACCCGGTTCAGAGACTGAACCCTGAACAGTTAACTAAATCTGCCTAAGAGCAAAAGCGTAAGAGCCATTGTTGCCAGCTTACACTAAAAGGTCGCATCGACCAAGTACGTAAAAACCTATGGGCCGGCCTAATGAGCCTCAGGGCCGTACCACGAGTCTAAGGGCTCCTCTCAACTCAAAGACCAGTTCATCTGGCTAAATTCAAGACAGGAAGAGATACAGAAGAAATAAAACCACAAGGTTTTCTTTCGTACATATATATAAAAAAAAAACAAGCTCCATTTAAAACATACTTTGAAAATACTATGTGCAGAATCAGAAAAGAAAATCTACATTCCCCTTTGGGACTACGGCCCGTCAGCCTCATCCTCGCTATCCTCGGTGTCGGATAGAAGTGACCTAGTGCCTCGTTCGTCCACCCTCGCCCGCTTCACCTCTCCCCAGAGGTCGAAGCCCCTAGCATGGATCTCCTCGAGGGTTTCCCTTCTAGACTTACACCGAGCATATTCCTTGCTCCTGCCCTCGCGGTCAAGAATCCTTCTCAGCTCAGCTTGAGCATCGGCAAAGTCCTTCAAATAGACCGCCACTTTTTGGTCGGCCTTAGTTAGGCTCATTATAGCTTCAGCCCGGGCGTCCACAACCTCGACCTTTATCTTCAAAAGCTTAGACTCGAGCTTCGTAATCATGTCTGTTCGAACAAAGTTATTATCTCGAGCTAAGCAAAGTTGAACCTCAAAGGCAGAGGCTTTGCCCAGAGCACCCTTTTCCACTGAAGCCTGAGAGTCCGCCTGAGCCTTTAACTCGTCATACTGGGGCTTGACTCCGCCAACTTCGTTCCGAAGGCGCTCCAGTCCTCCGTCTTTTTCTACAACTGAAATAAACGAAACATTAGCCTCAGGATCTAAAAGAAAGAACACACACTCGCTCGGAACAAAGACTACCTGCTCCTTCAAGTAGCTCTCATAATTCAGCTCCGACTCGCCTCATACTGTAAGCGTGCCAGCTCGACTTCCCTTTCATCATAAAGGAGCCTAAGGGATTTCTCCTCATCCAAAACTTTACGCAACCTGGCCTCGCGGTGAAGCAGCTCGGACTTAAGCTTGTCAAAAGCCTACAAAAGAAAACTCAATAAGGAAGGGAGGCACGAAACTCGAAGGGTCTGTGCCAAAACTCACCGCATAGTGAAGCCGCTGGCTTTCTCGAAGGTTGAGCGCACATCTGCTAACCCGACTCCCTTAGCTCCGAAAGGGTCGACCCTGGTCGGGGCACGGTCGCTCGGCACATATGATTTCAGGTCTCGAGTATCCCTCGAAGTACCTCCGACGGAAAAAGAGGGCGACATCGGAAGAGAAACCGCCTTTCCAAAACCAGAAATCACGGGCGTGGCAGGCTCAGCAATACTTCCAATCCGGGCCCCTGGTCCAGGTTTAAATTGCTCTGAGCACCGTCGCCCTGCAGAGGTATCTCTTGCTTATTGTTATCATTTTTTAGCCTAGAAGCCGACCTTTCTCCCTCTCCAAAAGGGTACGACCTCGCCTCGGAGGGCTCCCCGATGCCTACAACAACAGGGTCAGAACACAAAAAAGGGAAAGAGCTTTTCCAACTGAAAAAAGGGAAGGGAACGAATCGCACAGCACATACCATGATGCTTTGCCTCCCATCGGCCCCTAGACAAAGCTCGCCACTTACGCTCATTGCGGGTCGAGTGGGCCGCCAACTCCCGAGCCCAACTCGGCAGATTAGGGACCTCGCGTGGCATCCATGAAATTGCTGCAGAAAAGGGAAAGAAGACACATTCACGGAACACTCCTCCGCCGCAATTAAAAAGCTATGAAGGCACGAGTGTACCACTTACGTGTATAATACCATTCCTCAGGGAATGGCATAAACTCCACGGGGATGATATCAGTAGTTCGTACTCGGACGAATCGACTCATCCACTCTCGGTCTCTGTCCTCTTCATCATCAATAGCAAAAGGCGTGGCCAATCGGTATCGTAAGGTTAACAGACCTAGATAGTGAAAGGGTCGGTACAGCCTGATAAGATGACTGAGCGTGAATTCAAGCCCCGCCTTTTCCGCGAAGAACCTCATCATCAATACTATCTGCCAAAATGACGGATGAATCGGCGCCAAGGGTAACCTGGTATTTCCGACAGAAATCAAGCACAAACCTATCTGGGGGCCTAGCGTGAAAGGGTACGTATATACGTTCAAAAACCCCTCAGCATGGTCCATAACGCTCTCTCCCGGGGAAAGTACGCGCAATACTACTTTCTCCCCCCATCCACAGTCTCTCCTCACTGATTCGAGATGCTCCTCTCCTATTAAAGAAGTGGGCTTCGAGGCATAATCCTGATAAACTCGAACACTGGGAGTCCCTTCTAGCAGGAGACTCCCTCCCGAAGCAAAGTGCCTAGAGGCGGAGCTCTCTTCTCCTTGCCGAGCGAATTCGGGCATAGCATCCATGGCTATAGTAAAACGAAGAAAGGAGAACTCTGTGAAAGAGGATAACTACTCAGAATAGGAGAGTCTCCAAGAGGGCACAGACAATTCCATATATGGAAAAAGCAGAGACCACCCGCCTGCCTCAAAGGCCGATTAAGATTTTTGGCTAAAGCTTTTGTCGCTTTGGGAAGATACGCCGGCGGAATTGCCTCGGTCATTTGGTAGCCGTATCCTACACCCGACGTCGTCACACTACGCTACTAGGTCAAAAACCTTGCGTCAACCAAGTCCCGAGATGGTACCCGACCTCAAGGACCTCCATCAAAAGAAGTTAGGCTCCAAGAAGCCACTGGCATCATTGCAAGTCCCGAGGGGTTACCCGACCTCGAGGACCTCCATCAAAAGAAGTTAGGCCCTAAGAAGCTGCTGGCATCATCGCAAGTCCCGAGGTGGTACCCGACCTCAAGGACCTCCATCAAAAGAAGTTAGGCTCCAAGAAGCCACTGGTATCATTGCTAGTCCCGAGGTGGTACCCGACCTCGAGGACCTCCATCAAAAGAAGTTAGGCCCCAGGAAGCTACTGGCATCATTGCAAGTCCCGAGGGGTTACCCGACCTCGAGGACCTCCATAAAAAAGAAGTTAGGCGCCAAGAAGCCATTGGCATCGTTGCAAGTCCCGGGGTGGTACCCGACCTCGAGGACCTCCATCAAAACGAAGACAGGCCCTGAGTAAACCATTGACATCATTACAAGTCCCGAGATGGTACCCGATCTCGAGGGCTTCTCTCAAAAAGAGAATAAGTGCTTAAACCCTACTCACATGGGTCTGGTCTCGGGGTACCATCTAAATTCGGGTAAACCCTCACCCGGGATTTATCTACAACGCCTTAAAGCTATCTGCACTAAGTTCGAAACGAGTTCCCAGGTGGCCCGGGTTCGAGCAAACGTCCACTCGGGGACTGCTCTCGAAAGCCTAAAGGTAGTCTCTATTCTCGAACCTCCGAACAAAATTACCCTTCAGGGATTACTGCCGGGTCCGAAGGCAAAGCCTCAATCTAAGGATTCGAAGCCCTACTCTCATTCAACTCGAAGTCAGGGTCCCAGCGACCCGAATTTATCAGTCCAATCCGGGCTTGGTCCAAGGAACGACAAAGGGTTCTGCAGGGAGCCGCGTTAAGCAATCAAAGTCAAAAGGAACACTCGCCCTCGGGCTCGATATTTATACCGATCGGCGGGATGAAGCACTCAGATTCTTTACAAGCATAGATGAGGGGAAATATAGCATGCAACAGAAACAAATTGAAGAAACATCTTTTCCAGTAATAGACACAATTACAAAGCCCACGAGGGGTCCTTACATATGATTACAAAAGCCCACGAAGGGTCCTTACACAGAAACAAAGGAGCAAAAAGGTGTACATACATGATTCAAGCCTAGAGCCTAGCCTATTCTCCGGGGAGCATCCTCAGTGGCAGCATGTTCGAACATCGCCTCCTCGACAGTCTCCTCTCAGTCTCCCAAAGTAGCATCTTCAAGGGAGAAGATGAAGAAGAGGAAATTGGTGGAGAAGAGGAAAGTGACGCCGAAGAAGCAGAAAGGAATGAAGAAGTGGCTGGGTGAAAAATTTGGCTAGTATGGATTCCACCAGTAAGACACTTCTTGAGACATTATCCCGGTGCGGGATGCGACAGTTGGTAGATATTGCCACCTCACTCCATGGAAAGTAAAGGGAGTGAGGCGCCGTACCGGGTAGTCGGGGGAGGTGAGCAGCGGTGTAAAGTCCGAACACCACCCTGAGCAGCGGTGTAGAGTCCAAACCTTTTCCCGAGCCGGGATAAATCGGCCCCCCTACCTCGTCGTCTCGAGACAATGACGGCAGCAGCAACAACAACAACAACAATGACAAGATGGCATAATCTCGCTCAACAAGAAAAGGTCCAGAAAAAAGGCTATGGGGTGGCTGGTGAGAACGCCGCCATGTATCCTTAAGGCAGTGAACCTCGAACATGATGGACAGCAATGGAAGAGGACGGTGAAAAGAGAAGGATGGATAGATATTGGAAGACACTTGAATAAAAAGGTGATTCCAGGGGGTTCCCATTTATAGGAAGGTCGGCAGCGTAACCGACAGCGTCATTATTATCTTTGAAAGACATATTGTTAGGCGCATTTAATGCATCCTTGGGAGCCGAACCGGCAGCGACATTATTTCTTTGAAGAATAAGAGACGGTAGTGCTATGAATAATTCTGGAATATGAACCGACGGGATGCTTCAGTCGTCATGAAGGCTTTCGTCATAAGTATGACATCATCACGGGAAAGTTAGAAGAGACGGTTATCAAGGTCGTTTCTAATTGTTCTACTCTAAGAAACGCAGGGACTATACGGTAAAATCGGAGGGTCCAATTTTTGACCATTACAATGCCTCGGGAGCGAGGTTTCCAAAGGCTCGAGGCCACGGTTGAATCTTACCCCGAGGGGACATCAGTGTCCAGTCTCGAGGCAATGCAAATCGATGGTTACAGGGAGAAAGTGGGAAGTTCCCTAGGCGCACAAATGAGGCTGACACAACCTAGAGGTCTAGCCCTCACCCGTATCTTTGCAGTAGGTGGCTATACCTGCCCCATATCTTTGTAATTAATGCTTCTGCACTATGTTCCCCCTCATATATAAAGGGGATCCTTGTCATTTTGTAGACATCTGTGGCTCCATACAAAAATATACAAGAACTCTCTCTCTCTCTCTCTCTCTCTCTAACACATTCTCTTGAGTTCATTACTTCATTTATTGCTTGCATTCATTGTGTTCTATTTATTGTTCATCATTTGTTGCTCATTATTGGCCATAAAGAGTCGTCATTGATTTCATTCTATTTGTTAGTCGCCCATCGACTATCCCCTACAGCTCCCAGCCGAGCCTCGGACTCGACCTCGGAGCCCCGAATAAACAATCTCGAGACCCCGATCGACAGTGACTCAGTTTGGTTAATATTCGTATTAGAGCTCTTATCTCACTTCTAAGTCTTTCACATAGCATCAACTGCTTAACAACCGGCATAAAAGTAGATCACATATTTTTAGAATCCCATAATCAAATTTAATTATTTTTACCTTTTTCACGGTAAACTATATATATATATATATATATATATATATATATATATATATATATATTCTGCTGGATAAACCTATTTTTATCCGTCTCAATACGGATCTGTTTGGATAATTTATCCGTTTTTTAAATTATCCGTTTTGACCCGCTCATATCCGATCCGACCCGCCCGTTTGCCACCCCTACCTTCTAATTAATCACTCATATAAGGTTGTCTAAATCTATGTTTGATTGCTATAATTGATTTCCATTCTTTAAATAAAAGTATACTATTGCAACGTAACATACATATACATTGCAATGTATATGTTAATTAATTAGAATGTTGTCATATGTTGTTTATATTAACTAGAATGTTGTTATCTATAGCAAACTCATGGATTACGGAAATAGATTTCATAGGCAATCATTGATTTATCGGAAAAGGACTTAAACTACCCCTATTGTTTGCTAAATGGTTTAGTAGTACCCTCCGTCCATCTATCCATCCGAAAAAGCACACGATATTAATTCTATTAAAAAATACCGCCACGTCTAACAGCAGAATTGATAGGCCTTTCATTTAGTGATGTGGTAATTTTTTACTGGCCACATGGCATTTTCATCCAAAAGCCAAATATGGGTCTTATTTCTACCCAATACCTGATCCGACCCAATACCCAACCTTGGTATGACCTGCCATTCTTAACGAGCATTCTCCAAGAAACTCCTACAAATGCCCCGTTGCTGTTCCCAATTGAAGGACCATGGTGTCGGGTAAGGCCTCATTTGTTTGCACTTAATGGAGGTCTGAATCTTAATAATTCAGATCTCATACATTAAGTGTGTTTGTTTTTAAAGTTTGAATCTTAATCATTAAGTGTGTTTGTTTTTTTACTTCAATACCACTTAATGGGTCTGAATAGGTATGTATGATTAAGATCTATAACAGAGACTTAATTTCATTAAGATGCTATCACATATTCATTATTAACTGTCGCACTGCCTACCATTATCAACTACCATCATGCCACCACCACCACCACCACGCCACTATCATCCTCAATCACAACCTCCATTATCGACCATCACCACCTACTATCCCCACCACTCCGACCACCATCATTCTCACCCACAATCAACACTCATTCGCCTCAACTACCACAACTGACACCCCATCACCATCAACAACCACAGCCGGCACTGCCCATCATTATAACCTACCACTACCCACCCACCACCATCCTTAATCACAAGTCACAACTACTACCACCACCCGACATTATTAACTATCACCACCCACCACCACCATCCTCAATCATAATCGCCACCACTACCAATCACTACTAGTTACTAGCATGAACCACCATCATCAATCAAAACTACCACCAACCACCGCCTCTAGTCGGCATTCGCCCGTTAGCCATCACCACCACCAACTATCATATTTTTAAAAACTATACTCCATCCGTTTCATATTAAATGAGGTACTTTTCTTTTTAGTCTGTTCCAAAATAAATTACATATTTCTAAATTTGGAAATATTCAACTTTTAAACTCCTCATTTTACCCATTTTACCCTTAATGAGAAGCTTTTATAACCACACAAAAGTCATGGCCCCACAAAGCTTTACCCCTTAAGCTTTTAAGACCACAAATTTCAAAAGTCTTTGTTTTTTCCTTAAACTCCGTGCCGAGTCAAACTCCTCATTTAATTTGAAACGGAGGGAGTATATTTTATTGATAGAATATTAGATTAGTTAGTATTTAATTTGAATTTAATGTTTATTAATTTTCAAATAAAGATAAATTTTATGCATCAAGATGTTAAAAATCAAACAGTCTTAATTATTTTTATTCAGATCTTAATACACATCTTAATATATTCAGATATTTATTCAGATTCAAATGTCTTAATCTTAATACACATCTTGATATTTAGATGTGTATTCAGATTCAGACGTCTTAATCTTAAAATGAGGCCTAAGTCTTTGTTTCTCCCCCAAAAGGCCTCGTTAGCATCATGTATTGTATTAATTCTGTTGGTATATTATACAAGAATGTGCAGAAGTTAACTTTTAACCCCAAAACCAGGAAATTTTGGCTGAAGAAATCTTCAATCGCAGAAGCGATGACATACTCGTCATAGTAAATCGGAGACACGACGATGTTGATGTTATTTAATGAAGATTTGAAGATTAGCATCTAAACCCGTGAAGTGAAGGAGCTGGAGGAAAAGAGTAGGGATTTTGGAGGAAAGGGAGGGATTGAAGGGAAGAGAGAGAAGAGCAATTGTAGTGGCGACGATAGTGTGCTGGTGGGGCGGTGGCTTGTGAAGCGAGAAATAAGAGAAGTAAACTTGTAAAGACCCGACCGGTCGTTTTGAGCTCTAGCACGCCGTTCAGCAGATTGAGGCCATGAGCAGCTTCAATTCAGGCATTGTGACTTGTACACGTGGTCGGATTTGAATTTTGGGAATTTCGGAGTTGACTTGGAGAGGAAATTCTCATTTCGGAAGCTTTAAGTTGAGAGAATTGACTAGGATTGAATTTCAGAGTAAACGACATCGGAATCGAGATTTGAAGGTTCTAGCAGGTTCGTATGATGAGTACGGTCTTGGGCGTATGCCCGGATCGGGTTTTGGGTGACCCGGGAGCGTTTTGGCGCCTATTGTGGAAGTTAGCATTTTGGAAGAAATTTCATAAGTTTGGGTTGAAGTGCATTTCAGTGTTATCGATGACCGTTTGGGATTATGACTCTGGGAGTAGCTCCGTATGGTGATTATGGAGTTGGGAGCGTGATCGGAAGTGAATTCGGATGTCCGTGGAGCATTTTGGAGCCATTTGGCTAAAGATAGAAATTTGAAGATTTTTGAGAAGTTTGACCGAAGATGGACACTTTGATATCGGGGTCGGAATCCGATTCCGAAAGTTGGAGTAGGTCAGTAATGTCGAATATGACTTGTGCGCAAAATTTGAAGTCAATCGGACGTGATTTGATAGGTTTAATCCTCGAAAGTAGTTGTTTGAAATTCTAAAGTTCATAAATCTTGGATTGGAGGTCGATTCGTGGTTTTAGCATTGTTTGATATGATTTGAAGCCTCGAGCAAGTCCGTAATGTGTTTTTGGACTGGTCGGTATGATTGGTTGGGGTCCCGGGGGCCTCGGGTGGATTCCGGGTAGTTAACGAATCGGATTCGGAGTTTGAAGAAGAGTTGAAGTTGCTGGTTGCTGGTGTAACCGCACCTGTGGGACAAGGGCCGCAGGTGCGGAGCCGCAGAAGCAGCCCTATGGTCGCAGATGCGGAATTTGGTGGAAGAGAGATGGGACCGCAGATGCGGTCGTTTTGCCGTAGATGCGGGACCGCATCTGCGGAAGAGAGGGCGCAGAAGCGGAATAGACTGGGAGCCCCGGATCGCAGAAGCGGCAATTGGTCTCGCACCTATAGAACCGCAGAAGCGGTCAAGTGACCGCACGTGCGGAAAGTGCTGGAGGCAGTGGGTGTTTTAAAAATCGGGATTTGGCCATTTTCTCTCATTTTTCTCTTGGCTTGGGCGATTTTGGAGAGCTTCAAGTGAGGTTTTTCACCATCAACGACAAGGTAAGCTAATCCCACCTATCTTGAGTTAAATATATCCATTATGTATGGATTTTAGCATGTAAATTGGTAGAAGTTTGGGGGTTTGAGGAAAACCTAGAAAATTGATATTCTTGGAATTTGACCACGATTTTGGGTATGAAATTGAGAGTAAATTATATATTTGAGTTAGAGGAGTCATGGGTAAGCTTAATCTTCGAAAATTTTCGGAATCCGGGCACGTGGGCCTGAGGGCGTTTTTGTTAACTTTTTGATCGGGGTTAGGAATTGTTATAAATTGGATTAATATGAGTAGTTTATCGTATATTAATGGATTTGCACAACCATTGGCTAGTTGTGGAGCATTTAGCATCGATTCAAGTCTTCTCAAGGGCGTGGAATGCCGGTTATGGATCTTCGGAGTGAGGTGAGTCTCCTTTCTAATCTTGTAAGAGGGAATTGTCCCCATAGATGAATTAATTGGTTATATGCTCCTATTTGTGGGGGCTACGTACGCACGAGGTGACGAGAGTCCGTGCGTAGCTACTAATATGTGTAAGTCCAGGTAGTCTAGGACCCAAAAGCATGCTATACTTGGAATAATTGCAACCTTGTTGACAGTTGAATTTCTTAAATCCTATCGAATTGGTGAATGATTTTCTAAGAGGATTAAACTTTATTTTCTTAAATCATTAAAAGAGAATTGGCTTTTTATGGGCTGAATGTTCCCCGTAAAATTCTTAATTTGCTGTTTGAGCATGTATTTCTATGTGTACCTGCGTCGCATGTATGGTACGCGAGCAGGGTGATTGTTCATTTATTTTTGACTTCATCGCATGTATGATTCGCGAGCGGGGTAATAGATGCATCTATGGTTCGGGCCGCTCGACCCTCGGCAGTGCACATTTTACATTTACGTTGGATCGGGTCGTACGACCTCGGCATGAGATGCGCATTTTTGAATTCCTTGTCATGAGATTTATTGATATTGTCATCTTCTCTCCCCGACTTGAGATAATTGTTAATTAATGGATTATGAATCCGGAGACTTTTAATAAAAAGGGACTTTTACCTGTTTAGTAATTCATTTGAATCTACTGTTGTCCTTAATAAATTCGTGAGTCATAGCTTTAATAATATTATTACTTGACCATTAGTAAGTGTCGAAGTTACCATCTCGTCTCTACTTTTTCGAGATTAGGCGGGATACTTACTGAGTACACGTTGTTTCGTACTTATGCTACATTTGCTGTGCATTTTGTTGCACAGGTACATGTATTTCTATTGGCCCATTGGGCGTAGCGGCACGGGCGATCCGGAGACTAGGTGAGCTGTATTTCCTCGAGGCGACCCGCAGCTAGTTTAGTCTCTCTCAGAATTGTATCTACTTCCTGTCCATTTGTCTTCCGGACAGCTGTTGTACTTTATTCAAATTCTTAGAAAATGCTCATGTACTTGTGACATTGGGTTCTGGATGGTTATGAAGTATTTTGTTTTAATTGCTTATCATTTAATTTGAATTGAAGCGATTATCTTTTTATTTGTAAGTTCGGAGGAAAATCATAGATTTCAAGAGTATTAAAACGAGAATTTAATTAAGTAATTTGGTTGGCTTGCCTGACGGTGGTGTCCGACGCCATCACGACCCTTAGTGGATTTTGGATCGTGACAACATGGTATCAGAGCACTAGGTTCCTAGGGTCTCACGAGTCATGAGCAAGTCTAGTAGAGTCTCACGGATCGGTACGGAGACGTCTGTACTTATCCTCGGGAGGCTGCAGGACTGTTAGGAGTACTTCCCTTCTTGATTCCTCATCGTGCGATTTGATCCCTGGAGGCTTATGCCTTTAATTCCTTCCTATTCAATCTTATGCGACGCGAACCACTTGTTATAAATCGAGAATTGAAGAATTGTTATGGTACTACCGATGCAGTGCGTGGTGTTTCTCCCTGCATAGTTGTCTGAGATTTTATTGTTGCCTTTTTGTGGAAGGGTATTCTATCGTTTCAGCTTAGTAGCGGTACTTCTGAGAGCTCTGAGGCTAGGAACAAGATGCCACAATGCTATAAGCGATTGTTCCGCAGTATTGATATGATGGTAGGACGTTTGCCTACATGTCGGGCCAGTGAATGACTTGAAGGGAGGTTTACTCAGTGCATAATCTAGAGATTCAGTATTTTATCCCCGGCGAGGGAAAGACAATCGGACTAAGAATGGTCAGAGGTGGACTGGTGGAGTAATGAGACTTGGTATTTGCAAGCATGGTGGAGTTTTCGTCCATGATGAGGTGTCGTTGTCTTCATTGAACATATTAAGTTTGCCGGTGTTATGATCTCCTACAATTCGCCTTTGAGGCAAGATATCGTGAAATAGTATTGGAGATACGGCTGTCAGATATCGCAGGGTGCAATGGTTTAGGATAGAATTAGTATTTCTAATGTTGACGGTTCGAGAAAGATGACCTTCGGAAAGGTTTAAAGTTAGCAGCAATTGTGGGTCAAGTGCCACGAAGATAGATTCTAATTAAGGCAACAACTGAGCAGCAAAGGATAAGGAAGGACATGTGGGGAGTGTCAGGCAGTGGTTAAATTTCTAGAAGGCCAGGTATAAGAAGCAAAGGTCGAGTAGTCGACTAAAGGGGTGAGTTTCGCCAACGTGGGAGAGTTTGGAGTGATTTGGGAAATTTTAGTGATTGGTGATTTGGACCTACGGATTACTTTGAAGTATGGGCTATTATGCGGCAGGAGATTTGATATAACGGAAAGGAGCTGCTTGACATGAAGGAGGATACAACCTAACTTGAGTTGATGGGATGTTGCTGCACGACTAATTGATGTCCACGAAGGGTGAATGGACTTATACAGCGAGTGAGCTTGGACTCAGGAGGGGCCATTAATGTCATGGTAATTGCACCCCGTGTAGCAGTATTGGAAGATGTCAGCACGTAGATTTCACAAGCGGGATATCTCCAGTGAGCGGGTCGGTGGTCGCATGGTTGGCGAGGCTTCTGCAAAGGGTTCTATTGGATATACAGCAAGGAGATCGGTCTTGTAAACGTGGTTGATGATTCAGAGTATAACAAGGGGGTTTTACAGAAAGATTCCGAGAATTTTGGCAGTAGATTGCACAAGGTTATGTCAACAAGAGATAAAGGATCCCGGTGAATTCCAGAATTTGTGTTACAATGGCTTCAGGCTAAGTGGGAGAGTCCCACCGCCTATGATTAAGGATTGCCTGGTTAACTACTTGCGAGGTTTCTGATTATTAGCATATTGAGGGGTTATTTCAGCTACAGGAAAGGAACATAAGTGGTAAATTGAGCAAAGGAATTGTTAATGGTGCGCTATGGTTGGCCTTATTGGAGCATGTTCAGACTCGGGGAAGAATTCAGGATCCACGCCTTGTATGGATGCGGATTTCCAAGAAAGTGATTCTGCCGGTGCTCCGTCCAGGGGGTATTCATGTACTAGAAGATTTATGGAATTTATTATATTCGGGGCCAAGTCAGAGCGGGTAGCTCTCAGCAACGGTTCTATTGGATTCAAAGGGGCAAAGCGTAGTGCTTAGTGATTTCGAGCCTATACGTATGGTTAAGAATCAAGCTTGGTAGCAGCTTATGAGAAGGGGCACAGGATGTTCTATGATGTTTTGACTTGTAGTATAGCCTTCGGGAGGTATGAAATGGTTCGTGGGTTTGAGACGGCATGGTATCGTGATTCAGCGTCACTCGGGATGAGTGCGGATGGAGCATGCTACGTGTTGGATGGAGTAGTATCATTTCTAAGGCAATCAAGGATAAATTGGAAGAAGATAGATTGATTAGCCATAGTTGAATTGGCATATTGGTGGCAGTGATCAGTTCCTTCAGCGCGATTGAGTTA
>NW_017670323.1:375278-386933 GCF_001879085.1 Nicotiana attenuata
GTATATTAAGGAGCAAAGACCATTATTTGGTTCAGAAAGAGGTGATGGTTCTTGACAGGAGTATAGACCCTATGAATCGTAGATTCGGCAGTTGGTTATGAACTTCTACACATCCCTTCCGTCGTGGCGACATTGCGAGAGTTGGAGCAGGACTTATATATGTCATGGGGTGCATTGTGAGCATCAGATTCGGGAAATGTCAACTATTATGATCGAGAGAGTGTTATTATGGTCTTGTGAATGATGGGGTGCATGGTGTGAATTCAGCAAGGGTGTGCAATCATGTTCTGGTACAGCGTGTGGTGATTGATATGGTGTTCATATGTCGAAGCAGGCCTGGCAGAGAATTTCGGATGTTGAAACTGGGATCCATGGCTTATTTGCCTAAATGAAAGAGTAGGGGTGTCAAATGGTAGGGATGGGGTCAATTTTGGGCGGGTCAAAATGGTTTGAGTCAATAATTGGGCGGGTCAAATGACCCGCCCAAAAGTTACTTGGGCTAAGATGGGTTGGGTCAAGATGGGTTAAAATTCGGGTCATAACCCAACCCGCCCAACTCTTATTAAACTTTAACTAATATGTGTTATTTTCTTATAAATTGTATAATTACTAAATAAGGCTTTTTTGCTTTTGTTATGGTCATATTTAAAATATTAAACAAAAAATAAAATTATTTCTAAGATATTTTGACAAACTTACTCATGGATAAATTTGGGCTAAAAATTATCCCAACTTTAAATGGGTTGGGTCAAGATGGGCTAAGTTCAATAAATGGGCGGGTCAATAACCAACCCAACCTTGGGCGGGTTGGGCGGGTCATTTGGGCTTGGGCCAAATTTGACAGCCCTATGAAAGAGGGTATCTTTAGATTTGATCGAGCTGATGTTCCCAACTGAGTTGTGGTAGCACAGTTAGGCGCACGAGGTATTAAGCAGTGATTCCAGACAACCCCAGCACAGTTCCTAGCACGTTCGAGGACGAACGTATGTTTAAGTGGGAGAGGATGTAACGACCCGACCGGTCGTTTTGAGCTCTAGCGTGCCGTTCAGCAGATTGAGGCCATGAGCAGCTTCAATTCAGGCATTGTGACTTGTACAAGTGGTCGGATTTGAATTTCGGGAAGTTCGGAGTTGACTTGTAGAGGAAATTCTCATTTCGGAAGCTTTAAGTTGAGAGAATTGACTAGGATTGGATTTCATAGTAAATGACCTCGGAATCGGGATTTGAAGGTTCCAGCAGGTTCGTATGATGAGTTCGGGCTTGGGCGTATGCTCGGATCGGGTTTTGGGTGATTCGGGAGCATTTTGGCGCCTATTGTGATAGTTAGCATTTTGGAAGAAATTTCATAAGTTTGGATTGAAGTGCATTTCAGTGTTATCGATGTCCATTTGGGATTTCGACTCTGGGAGTAGCTCCGTATGGTGATTCAGGAGTTGGGAGCGCGATCGGAAGTGAATTCGGATGTCCGTGGAGCATTTTGGAGCCATTTGGCTAAAGATAGAAATTTGAAGGTTTTTGAGAAGTTTGACCGGAGGTGGACTTTTTGATATCGGGTCCGGAATCCGATTCCGAAAGTTGGAGTAGGTCCGTAATGTCGAATATGACTTGTGCGCAAAATTTGAAGTCAATCGGACGTGATTTGATAGGTTTAAACATTGAAAGTGGAAGTTTGAAATTCTAAAGTTCATAAAGCTTGGATAGGAGGTCGATTCGTTGTTTTAGCGTTGTTTGATATGATTTGAGGCCTCGAGCAAGTCCGTAATGTGTTTTGGGACTGGTCGTTATGATTGGTTGGGGTCTCGGGGGCCTCGGGTGGATTCCGGGTAGTTAACGGATCGAATTTGGAGTTTGAAGAAGAGCTGAAGTTGCTGGTTGCTGGTGTAACCGCACCTGCGAGACTAGGGCCGCAGGTGCGGAGCCGCAGAAGCGGTCCTATGGTCGCAGATGCGGAATTTGGTGGAAGAGAGCTGGGACCGCAGATGCGGTCATTTTACCGCAGATGCGGGACCGCATCTGCGGAAGAGAGGGCGCAGAAGCGGAATGGACTGGGGAGCCCCGGACCGCAGAAGCGGCAATTGGTCTCGCACATGCAAAACCGCAGAAGCGGTCAAGTCACCGCAGGTGTGGAAAGTGCTGGAGGTAGTGGGTGTTTTAAAAATCAGGATTTGGCCATTTTCTCTCAGTTTCTCTTGGCTTGGGGCGATTTTGGAGAGCTTCAAGTGGTGTTTTTCACCATCAACGATAAGGTAAGCTAATCCCACCTATATTGAGTTAAATATATCGATTATGTATGGATTTTAGCATGTACATTGGTAGAAGTTTGGGGGTTTGAGGAAAACCTAGAAAATTGATATTCATGGAATTTGACCACGATTTTGGGTATGAAATTGAGAGTAAATGATATATTTGAGTTAGTGGAGTCACGGGTAAGCTTAATCTTCGAAAATTTTCGGAATCCGGGCACGTGGGCCTGAGGGCGTTTTTGTCAACTTTTCGGTCGGGGTTAGGAATTGTAATAAATTAGATTAATATGAGTAGTTTATCGTATATTAATGGATTTTCACAACCATTGGCTAGTTGTGGAGCATTTAGCATCGATTCAAGTCTTCGGAAGGGCGTGGAATGCCGGTTATGGATCTTCGAAGCGAGGTGAGTCTCCTTTCTAACCTTGTAAGAGGGAATTGTCCCCATAGGTGAAATAATTGGTTATGTGCTCCTATTTGTGGGGGCTACGTATGCACGACGTGACGAGAGTCCGTGCGTAGCTACTAATATGTGTAAGTCCGGGTAGTCTAGGACCCAAAAGCATGCTATACTTGGAATAATTGCAACCTTGTTGACAGTTGAATTTCTTAAATCCTACAAATTGGTAAATGAATTTCTAAGAGGGTTAAACTTTATTTTCTTAAATCATTAAAAGAGAATTGGCTTCTAATGGGATGAATGTTCCCCGTAAAATTCCTAATTTGCTGTTTGAGCATGTATTTCTATGTGTACCTGCGTCGCATGTATGGTACGCGAGCAGGGTGATTGTTCATTTAAATTTGATCGCGTCGCATGTATGATTCACAAGCGGGGTAATAGATGCATCTATGGTTCGGGCCGCTCGACTCTCGGCAGTGCACATTTTATATTTACGTTGGATCGGGCCGTACGACCTCGGCATGAGTTGCACATGTTTGAATTGCTTGTCTTGAGATTTATTGATATCGCCATCTGCTCTCCCCGACTTGAGATAATTGTTAATTCATGGATTATGTATCCGGAGACTTTTAATAAAAAGGGACTTTTACCTGTTTAGTAATTCATTTGAATCTACTGCTGTCCTTAATAAATTCGTGAGTCATCGCTTTAATAATATTATTACTTGACCATTAGTAAGTGTCGAAGTTGCCATCCCGTCTCTACTTCTTCGAGATTAGGCGGGATACTTACTGAGTACACGTTGTTGTCGTACTCATGCTACACTTGCTGTGCATTTTTTTGCACAGGTACAGGTATTTCTATTGGCCCATTGGGCGTAGCAGCACGGGCGACCCAGAGACTAGGTGAGCTGTATTTCCTCGAGGCGACCAACAGCTAGTTTAGTCTCTCTCAGAATTGTATCTACTTCCTGTCCATTTGTGTTCCGGACAGCTGTTGTACTTTATTCAAATTCTTAGAAAATGCTCATGTAATTGTGATACTGGGTTCTGGGATGGTTATGAAGTATTTTGTATTAATTGCTTATCATTTAATTTGAATTGAAGCGATTATCTTTTTATTTGTAAATTCGGAGGAAAATCATAGATTTCAAGAGTATTAAAACGAGAATTTAATTAAGTAATTTGGTTGGCTTGCCTGACGGTGATGTCCGGCGCCATCACGACCCTTAGTGGATTTTGGGTCGTGACAAAACTGAAAATAATGAAGAAGGAGAGGGAATTGAAAAGCTGCCATTATTGTTAACTAGTATTACCACCCGCGCAGGTGCGCGAACACTAATCATGACAAATATTTGAGTTATTTGAATTATATGTAAATACTCTTAAATTTTAAACCTTCTCGATAAATATAGATAATCATTGAATATTAATTAAGAAACACTACATGAAAAAGATTAATCAATTCTCAAATCTCCTAGTTATAATTATACTTTTCTTTTTTGGTACAATTCTCGCCGGTGTCATTGGATCCTAAAAATAGTGAGGAAGCAAAATAATAACTCATATTTATGGCAAAATAATTAAAGGTTGAGACTATGAAGGGATCTTTTGATACGACTTGACTCTTTTACTACTACTTGAACTCTTATTTGGTGTGTTGATGTCTTTCAAAAAATATTTCTATTTTAAAATTTCAGTTTCTAAAACTTTATTTTTCAATAATAAGTGAAAATATTATCCTTATTTCAAAACTCATTTTAGTCAGCTATCTAAAAATTTAAAAAAAAAATCTTTAGCCAGTGATTTTTTTTTTTTTACAGTATGACTCCATTTTGATTTTTGATATTAACCATGTTAGATGTCTGAGTCATTTGAATTATATGTAAATAATCTTAAAATTTAAACCGTCAAGATAACTATAGATAATCGTTAGATATTAATTAAGAGAGACTACATGAAAAATGGCTAATATTTTCTCAAATCTCGTAGTGATAATTTTATTCTTGCACCATTCTCATTGGTGTCATTGGAACCTAAAAATAGTCACAAAGCGAAATAATAACTCNGATTGGGTTACGATTTGTTAGCCTATTGTGACGTATCCTTTGTGGTTTTGGTCAGATCCTACGCGCGAGGAGGTCGATTCGAGAGGGAAAGGCTTGGCGAGCTAGGTTATCGGCCGGCTAGAGGTGAGTAATGACTTTAAATGATGTTCTGAGGGTTTGAAACCCCGGATTTGCACAACTTGGTGCTATGTTGAGTTGAGACACGCGTTCCATGACGAGCGCGGGGTCATTTACTATTGGGGACTGTGACTTGGTCCAGTCCGGATGATATTTTACCGCGTATTAGCAATGACTTGTTGTTTTCACCATGATTTGGGCTTATTGCTATATTTGGGGCTTATTGCCGACTGTTTGAACTCTTTATGAACTGTCATCACTGTTTTTCCTCACTGTTAGAAATATTATTTGAACTCAGTCCATGTGATTTACACTGTTTCTTGAACTCAACCATATTTACTCAACTTGTAGTTTTAAACTGATATTTGAACTATTGTTTGAGCTGAGTACTATTGCTTTACTGTTGCCCGAGGGGCTGTTGACTATTTCTGGACTGATTAAGGCCGAGGGCCTTGTGTGAGGGCATGATGAGTGAGGTGAGGAGGCTTTCAGGCCTCGTATTGATACTGTTCAGGCTTTCAGGCCTTGTTGATAGCGCTTGGGCTGTAGGAGCCCCTCCGGAGTCTGCACACCCACAGTGAGCGCGGGTACCCATCTAGAGTGATTTAATATTGAACAGTGGTAATAATGACACTGTTAAATGTGATTGGTCAGGTAACAATGACTGACCAGTCAGGTAACTATGATTGACCAGTGGTAACAATGACACTGGAGTACGCGTTGGTCAGGTAACAATGGCTGACCGGTCAGGTAACAATGGCTGACTTACTGATTGAGTATAATTTATGTTTAACTGTTTTCAAAAAGGTTTTTCTTATTATTTTTCACTGGTTTCTACTATTATTCTGGAGTTGCTGCTTGAGATAGCATTATTGTTCCCTTGAGGAATTTTATGTTTTCAGTCGTTATTTATTTTTATTGCTCACTGGGTCGGAGTACTCACATTACTTCCTGCACCATGTGTGCAGAGACAGGCACTGCTAAGTTCGTACCTGAGCGCTGATTTCCTTCCAGACCAGGCGGACCGGGAGAGACGAGGTAGCTGTCGACGTCCACAGCCCCGTTTCTTCCTTATCTTTTGCATATTTTATTCATCTTCAGACTATGTTTTCCAGACTTGTAGTATATTTTTCATCAACTCTGTAGCAGCTCATGACTTGTGACACCCCGATCATCGGGCTGAGTTTGGGATGGTTGTCTCCCGTTATGTTACGTTTATTTCCGCACGTGTGATTAATCAGTATTTATGGATTAAACCTATTTATGCTAAGAAAATGTTAAAAGCAAATGTTGATTGTTCTGTTGGCTGGCCTTGTCTTCACGAGAGGCGCCATCACGACCGGGTGGGAATTGGGTCGTGACGTCAAATATTTGAGTTATTTGGATTATATGCAAATAATCTTAATTTTTAAACCTTCTCGACAAATATAGATAATCATTGAATATTAATTAAGAAACACTACATGAAAAAAATTAATCATTTCTCAAATCTCCTAGTTATAATTATACTTTTCTTTTTTGGAATAATTCCCGCCGGTGTCATTGGATCCTAGAAATAGTCAAAAAGTAAAATAATAACTCATATTTATGGCAAAACAATTAAAGGTTGAGACTATGAAGGGCTCTTTGGATACGACTTGACTCTTTTACTACTACTTGAACTCTTATTTTGTGTGTTGATCTCTTTCAAAAAATATTTCTATTTTAATATTTCAGTTTCTTTATTTTTCAATAATAATTATTTTTATAGTAATGTAAGTGAAAATATTATCCTTAATTCAAAACTCATTTTAGTCCGCTATCTAAAAAATTTTAAGAAAATCTTTAGCCAGTGATTTTTTTTTTACAGTATGACTCCATTTTGATTTTTGATATTAACCATGTTAGAAGTTTGAATTATTTGAATTATATGTAAATAACCTTAAAATTTAAGCCATCTAGATAATTATAGATAATCGTTAGATATTAATTAAGAAATACTACACGAAAAACGGCTAATATTTTCTCAAATCTCATAGTGATAATTTTATTCTTGCACCATTTTCATTGATGTCATTGGAACCTAAAAATAGCCACAAAGCGAAAAGATAACTCGTATTTATGGCAAAGCACAAAGGTTGACACAATATGAACGATTCTTTGGTTACGACGTGACTCTTTTAATACGACTTGAAATCTTATTTGGTATGTTATTATCTTTCAAACAATATTTCTATTTTGAAATTTTAATTTCTAAAACTTTATATATATATATATATATATATATATATATTTCAATAATGATTATCTTTATAATGATGCAAGTGAAGATATTATCCTTAATTTTGTTCACTTTAATCGGCTATCTAAGAATTTAAATGATTCCTTAGCCAATGAAACTTTATTTTAGTATGACTCCATTTTGAGTTTATCGATATCTCTAGCCACAGATTTTGAATACCCTATATATACAGATTTTAAAATATACTTTTGTTACAGTTGAAATTGGCTATAGAAACTATCAATTAAAAACGACTATCCCTCTTGTTGAATTCGAGATAATAAAACCTTTCACATAATCTAGTGATTCAAAACTAATATTCTACAACGAAAAAAAGATTATACCCTTGCAATGTTGGATTGACTGCAACTAAAAAAAGAGGTTTCAGCTTATACTCTTCAATTCCTAGAAGGTGCTAAATTGAAATTAATGATAGCAAATGTACAACTAAGGTTTGTTATTTGTTTGATGTCCATTCATACAAATTGACTCTTCAAAAAGAAAAAAGTAACTTCTTTTTGAGTAATGACAGATTTTTGTGATGTTTCTTTCTCTAGCATGTAGGTGTACTTTATTATATATGTAAATAAACTTTTATTCGATTTTTAAACTCTTTTTTGTTATCTGGATAAACATAGATGTGTCCTATATATTACATTTATTATAAAAAAAATCGCTTTATTCAAATCTAGGTACAGTACGTTAAATAACTATATTTTAGGGTTTTAAATGTGAAAGAATTTTCTTTCTTTATAGTTATATATATATATATATATATATATATATATATATATATATATATATGTCACGACCCAAAATCCACTAAGGGTCGTGGTGGCGCCGGACACTGCTGTCAAGCAAGCCAACCAAATTACTTGATGAAGTTCTCATTTTTAACAATCTTGGAAACTAGGATTTTCCTTCAATTTTATAAATGAATAGATAACTGCTTCAATTCAAATTAAATAATAAGCAATTAACACAAAATATTTCAAAACCATCCCAGAACCCGGTGTCACAAGTGCATGAGCATTTACTAAGAAGGAAATAAAAATACAACAACTGTCCGGAATACAATATTGGACAGAAAATAATTACAGAAAACTAAAGAAGACTCTGCTGGCTGCGGGTCGCCTTGAGAAGTGCAACTCACCTAAGTCTCCGTATCAACCATGCTGCTACGCCCAGTAGGCCTCTAGAGATGCATGTGCCTGTGCAACAAAAATACACAGAAGTGTAGTATGAGTACGAAAACAACGTGTACCCAATGAGTATCCCGTCTAATCTCGAAGAAGTAGAGACGAGAGGTCGACTTCGACACTTACTAGGGGTCCAATAATATGATGTCAATAATATATGAAATTGTGGATTTCTTTAAACATGATTTTAATCCAATAGAAGGAAACAAGTAAACAATTATTTCTTTTATAGGAAATTTCCAAAATTTCTTTTCATTATTTATCCAAGTATTCTCAAGCCAGGAAGAGGCAATAACCATTTTAATAAGTTCAAGGCAGCAATACAAGCATGCGCAAATCATGCCGAGGCGACGGCCCGATCCATCAGAAATAAACTGTGCACTTGCCGAGGGTCGACGACACGCCTATACATGCATCTATTTAATCTACCGAGGCGTTCGGCCCGTTCCAAAATATAAACACACACAGACAACAGTCAATCAAGAAGTCAACATGGAGCAATTATCCAAGGAAAAGCCAATTCTCTTTAGTAATTTAACAAAATGAAGTTTAAATCTTTTTAGGAATTCATTTACTAATTCGATGTGATTTAAGCAATACAAGCTGTCAATAAGATGGCAAATATTCCAAGTATAGCATGTTTTTGGGTCCTAGACTACCCGGACAATAGCATAATAGTAGCTACGCACGGACTCTCGTCACCTCGTGCGTACGTAGCCCCCACAAATAGGAGCACATAACCAATTTACTCACCTATGGGGACAATTCCCTCTTACAAGGTTGGAAAGGAGACTCACCTCGCCCCGAAGTTCTATAACCGGCATTCCACGCCCTTCCGAAGACTCGAATCGATGCACAACGCTTCAAAACTAGCCAATAATTATGTAAATCCATTAATATATGCTAAGGTACTCATTGTAATCCAATTTATAACAATTTCTAACCCCGATCGAAAAGTTGACAAAAACGCCCTCGGGCCCACGTGCCCGGAAATCTGAAATTTTTCGAAGATAAAGTTTACCCATGAACTCACGAACTCAAATATACGATTTCTCCTAATTCCATACCCAAAATCGTGGTCAAAATCCAAGAATACTAATTTTCTAGGTTTTCTTCAAAATTCCAAAATTTCTACTAAGTTACATGATTTTCCATATTAAAATCTCGATATAATCCAAGTAATTAACTTGCAATAGGTGGGAATCACTTACCTTGACATGGATGATGAAAATGGAGCTCCAAAATTGCTCCTAGGTCGGCTCCCATGGAGGAAATGAGATGAAATGAGCCAAACCCATTTCTTTACACTTATACACTGCCCAGACGAGTCTTCTTCGCGTTCGCGAGACCCCCGTCGCGTTCGCGAAGAAGAAAATTCCCAAAAAATTGTTTTTCATACTCTTCTCATACAGCCTCTAGTATAACAGCCATAACTTTTTGTACTTAACTCCAAATTACAAATGGTTTAATGTTTTGGAAACTAGAAACCAAGATCTACAACTTTCATGTTTTGGTCATCTCCCAATTCCTTATAGATTTTGAGGTATAAGCTGCCAAAGTCATCCCTGTGCAATAAAAATTTCTTCTTTATCCTTCCGGACAGCCTATAGTGCACACGCCGTAACTTTTGGTACACAAATCCAAATTCTAAATGGTGTACATTTTTGAAAACTAGACACAAAGGGCTACAACTTTCATTTTTGGATCATCTCCAAATTCCTTATATATTGTGAGATATGAGCCTCCGAAGTCAGACCTGTGCAGCAGAGATTTCCTTCTACGCGAACGCGGGAACTACCTCGCGAACGCGAAGAACAGAGTCCATGAGGCCAAATCCTTCTTCGCGAACGCTAGAGAATCCTCGCGAACGCGAAGAACAATACCAGATACCAGCATTAGCTATTTCAAAACAGCCCGAAATGATCCGAAACCACCCTGAAACACACCAGAGGCCCCCGGGCCCCGTCCAATCAAACAAACCAGTCCCATAACATAACACGGACCTGCTCGAGGCCTCAAATCACATCAAACAACATCGAAATCATGGATTGCACCCCAATTCAAGCTTAATGAACTTTAAAACTTCAAATTTCTACATTGGATATCGAAACCTATCAAATCATGTCCGATTGATCTTAAATTTTGCACACAAGTCACATTCGACATTACGGACCTACTCCAACTTTCGGAATTGGATTCTGACCCCGATATCAAAAAGTCCATTTCCGATCAAACTCCTCAAAAACCTTCAAATTTCTATCTTTAGCCAAATGATTCCAAAATGACCCACGGACCTTCGAATTCACTTCCGATCGCGCTTCCAACTCCAGAATCACCATACAGAGCTATTCCCAAAATCGGAATCCCAAACGGACATCGATAACACTGAAATGCACTTCAAGCCAAACATATGAAATTTCTTCCAAAATGCTAACTTCCACAATAGGCTCCAAAACGCTCTCGGGTCATCCAAAACCCGAACCGGGCATATGCCCAAGTCCGAAATCATCATACGAACCTGCTGGAACCTTCAGATCTCGATTCCGAGGTCGTTTACTCAAAATTCCAATCCTAGTTAATTCTTCCAACTTTAAGCTTCCGAAATGAGAATTCTCTTTCCAAATGAACTCCGGACTTCCCGAAATTCAATTCCGACCACGCGTACAAGTCATAATGCCTGAAATGAAGCTGCTCATGGCCTCAAACTGCTGAACTACTCGCTAGAGCTCAAAACGACCGGTCGGGTCGTTACAATATATATACATATATATATATATATATATATATATATATATATATATATATATATATATATATATATATATATATATATAATGATGCAAGTGAAGNATCTCGTAGTGATAATTTTATTCTTGCACCATTCTCATTGGTGTCATTGGAACCTAAAAATAGTCACAAAGCGAAATAATAACTCGTATTTATGGCAAAGCACAAAGGTTGACACAATATGAACGATTCTTTAGTTACGACGTGACTTTTTTAATACGACTTGAACTCTTATTTGGTATGTTATTATCTTTCAAAAAAATTTCTATTTTGAAATTTCAATTTCGGAGTGAACAAAATTAAGGATAATATCTTCACTTGCATTATTATAAAGATAATCATTATTGAAATATATATACATACATATATATATATATATATATATATATATATATATATATATATATATATATATGTATGTATATATATTTCAATAATGATTATCTTTATAATATATATATATATATATGTATGTATATATATTTCAATAATGATTATCTTTATAATATATATGTATGTGTATATATATATATATATATATATATATATATATATATATATATATGTATGTATATATATAT
>NW_017670323.1:386958-442523 GCF_001879085.1 Nicotiana attenuata
GAATCACTTACCTCTTGACATGTGATTTGAGGACAAATGGACGCTCCAAAAATGCTTCCGTAGGTCGGCGTCCCATGGAGGAAATGAGATGAATATGGAGCCAAACCCATTTCTTTACAGCTTAACACTGCACCAGACGAGTCTTCTTCGCTGTTCGCTAGACCCCCGTCGCGTTTCTGCGAAAGAAGAAAAATTCCCAAAAATTGTTTTCATACTCGTCTCATACCAGCCTCTAGTATAAACAGCCATAAAACTTTTTTACTTAACTCCCAAATTACAATGGTTTAATGTTATTGGAAACTTAGGAATACCAAGATCTACAACTTTCATGTTTTGGTCATCTCCCAATTCCTTATAGAATTTTGAGGTATAAGCTGCCAAAGTCATCCCGGTGCAATAAAAATTCTTCTTATCCTTCCGGACAGCCTATAGTGCACAACGCCGTAACTTTGGTACACAAATCCAAATTCTAAATGGTGTACATTTTTTGAAAACTAGACACCATAAGGGCTGACAACTTTCATGTTTTGATCATCTCCAACATTCCTTATATATTGTGAGATATGAGCCTCCGATAAGTCGTCAGACCTGCGTGCAGCAGAGATTTCCTTCTACGCGGAACGCTGAGGGAACGTTAGCCTCGCGAACGCGTAAGAAGCAGAGTCCATGAGTCCAAATCCTTCTTCCGCGAACGCTAGAGAAATCCTCCGCGCGCGAAGAACAATACCAGATACCAGCATTACTATTTCAAAACAGCCCAAATGATTCCCGGAAACCCACCCTGAAAACACCTACCAAGAGCGCCGCCCGGCCCCGTCCAATCAAACAAACCAGTCCCATAACATTAAACACGGACCTGCTCGATGGCCTCAAATCAACACAAACAACATCGAAATCATGGATTGCACCCCCGAATCAAGCTTAATGAACGTTAAAACTTTCAAATTTTCTACATGTGGACTATCGAAAACCTATCAAATCATGTCCGAATTGATCTGTAAATTTTGCACACAAGTCACATTCGTCATTACGACCTTACTCCAACTTTCGGAATTGATTCTGACCCCGATATCAAAAAGTCCATTTCCGATCAAACTCCTCAAAACCTTCAACATTTCTATTCTTTAGCAAATGATTCGCAAAATGACCCACGGGACCTTCGAATTCACTTCCGATCGCGGCTTCCATACTCCAAAATCACCATACCAGGCTCATCCAAAATCGTAATCCAAACGGACATCAGATATAACACTTGGAAAGTGCACTTCAACGCCAAACATTATGAAATTTCTCCAAAATGCTAAACTTCCCCACAAATAGCTCCAAAACGCTCTCGGCGTCATCCAAAACCCGAACCCGGGCATATGCCCAAGTCACGAAATCATCATTACGAACCTGCTGGAACCTTTCAAATCGTCGTTCCGAGGTCGTTTACTCAAAATTCCGAATCCTAGTTAATTTTCCAACTTTAAGCTTCCGAAATGAGAATTTCTCTTTCCAAATGAACTCCGGACTTCCCGAAATTTCAATTCCCTACCACGCGTACAAGTCATAATGCCTGAATGAACGCTCTCATAGCCTCAAATGCTGAAACTACTCGCTAGAGCTCAAAACGACCGGTCGGGTCGTTTACAATATATTATACATATATATATATATATATATATATAATGTATATATATATATATATTTGATATATATATAATATATTATATATATAATGATGCAAAGTGAAGATATTACTGTCACGACCCAAAAATCCACTAAGGGTCGTGATGCGTGCTGGACACCACTGCCAGGCAACCAACACCAAGAATTTAATTAAATTCCATTTTAGTATATATTGAAAATCACATTTTTTCTTTTACATTTAAACCAATAAATAATGAAATTTGCTGAGATAATAATGGTGTCTTTAACAATTCCTGAATACTGAATAAGCCCATAGTCATTGTCACGACCATTTCGAAAATAGATGCGTGATTGGGCGCAACCCAACACCATTTATCGGGTCAAGGCCAACGCGAAAATCGTAATTTAGTTCTCAGTTTTAATTTACACAAAGTAAGTATAGAAATTTATAAAGCTCAAGTCAAAATCAGAAATGAACAATAATATGCCCAAAATAGTTATGAAACCCAAAAAGTGATAGTCACTAATCGTTGTGTTCCAGCACCTGTGTCAACAAGATATTGGGCATCTAGTAGAATTACACAAAAATACATAAAACTAATCCTACTGTCTAGGATAAAGAATAGACAGAAAAAGTAAGGGAAGGACTCCATCGCCTGCCGCGCTAGGAAGGGAGAAGCTCACGTGGAAGTTCTGCAAACATATGCAATCAAGGGGCGCCACGTAAACTGGAACGGCAGATTTGATCCTCTCAGATCCTTGTACACATTAAGTACAGATAGTTAGGTATGAGTTACATAAACTAATGATGTACCCAGTAAGTATTCTCGTGCTAATCTCGAAGAAAGTAGAGACGAGAGGTCGACTCTGACACTTACTAGGGTCAATAATATAATAAAGTGTTCTGCTAAGGCAGGATAGTTACAAAAATCAACAGCATCTGCCAGGCAAGAGGTGATAAGTCATTGTTCCTTAAACAATTTACAGTTAACCGTACACATTATCAAGTTATTTAGCAGAATAAGTCATGGATAAAGATCTTCACATATACATAAGTCTCATGCACACATGTATGCCGAGGAGGTCGACGGCCCGATCCAACAAAAAATAAACTATGCACTGCCAGAGGTTGAATGGCGCGCGAAACCATAGATGCATCTATTTCTACCGAGGCGTCGGCGCCGATCACCAAAAGTCAATTAATATCAAGAATCACAGAATTGCTGTCACGACCCAATGTCCCATAACAAGGTCTCGATGGCGCGGCCCCGCGCCGATGCCAGGCAAAGTCCAACGCGAACATTATTAATCTTTATGTTAGTTTTATTAGAAATTAAGGGAAATAATTACTCCAATTTGGATTCAAAAAACCAAAAGTAATAGACTAATGTAAGTTAACATAATTACACAACCCAAAAGTAAGTCTACCATGTGTGTATGCCAAGACCTGGTTGCACAAGTATGGGCAATCTAGTGCATCTAGTAGAATATACAAAAGAATATCTCTATCCTACTGTCTGAGATAAAGAAAGACAACAAAAGTAAAGGAAGACTCCATCTGGCGGCTGAGCGGCATAGGAAGGAAGCAGCTCACCGTGGAAGTCTCTGCCACAAGCTCAAGGGCGCGCACCGGACTGGTAACCAGGTGTATCTTCCTCAGATCCTGTACAATTAAGTACAGAAGTGTAGTATGAGTACATAAACAATATGTACCCAGTAAGTATCCCATCTAATCTCGAAGAAGTAGAGACGAGAGGTCGACTCGATACTTACTAGGGTCAATTAATGCAAGAAGAATTCAAAATAAGCATGGACTTCGCAAGTTATTAACATTTAATAATCATGGAGTAACAGTTCTTTCCCAAGTACTAACATGAATACTAGCCCATAGTCTAAGCAGATATGTAACGTAGCACTTGAAGGACTTCTAAGCAAAATATGCGCAAGTGATCACCGTGGGACGTACGACCCGATGCAACATGAAATAAACTGTGCACTGCCGAGGGTCGAACGACTCGAACCATAGATGCATCTATTACCCCGCTTGGGAATCACACGTGCGACGCGGTCAAACAGAAATAAGCTCATTGACAAGCAACAATAACAATCAGTATATATATGAGGAGTAGCCATACATAGGAATGCCAATTATTATCTTTTAAAAGACCAAACAGGATAAGGGTCATTCTCTAGTCTCATTCTTCTTAATCAAAATAGTTCATACGAATCCAAGTTAATCAAACTGTACTAGAGTATCACGTAAAGCATGCTTATGGGTCCTAAACTACCCGGACTTAGCATAATAGTGGCTACGCACGGACTCTCGCCACCTAGTACGTACGTAGCCCCCGAATATAATGACAAATAATTCAATTATTATACCTATGGTGACAATTCCCTCTTACAAGGTTAGAAAGGAGACTCACCTCGCTCCAAGGCGCACTTCCAATATCAAGAACAAGCCCAAGCCCTCAATTCAGAGCCGAACGATCACAAACTAGTTAAATAAAGTAAGAACTAGTCAATATAGGCTTACAAGATCAAGTTCTAACTATTTAAGCAATTTCCCAACCTTTTTCACACGTTTCCTAAATTTCGACCTCGGGCCCACGTGCCCGGATTCCGAGATTTTTCGAAGAAGGTTGTTCTCTACAACCCAAGGATCAATAATATATGATTTCTAGTTCATTTCATGACAAATTTCGTGGTCAAATCTTAGTTTTATTAAAACCCTAGGTCTAACTCTAACCCTTTGATTTCACCTAATTTTTAGTGTTTAATCTACCTAATATACATGTATTTAAACTAATAATGAGTGGAAATGACTTACCTTGCAATGCTAAGTAGAAACCTTCTCTCAAGAGCCCCCAAATCGCCCAAAGGTTGAGTGTAAAATGATAAAAATGGTGTTAGAGCTCGAATTAAATGAAGCTTATTGCCCAGCGACTTCCGCTTCTACGGTCCCGCACCTGCAAAAGGAGAGCCGCATCTGCGGAACTGGGCAAAAGGGGCTGGACCGCTTCTGCGGTCTGAGGCCCGCATCTGCGGAGCCGCATCTGCGGCTCGGAAGCCGCTTCTGCGGTTCTGGCCTGGATTGCCCTTGGCCGCTTCTGCGGAGTCATGACCGCACCTGCGGTCCCGCATCTGCGGCCCTAGGACCGCATATGCGGTTATGACAGAAGCAGCAAACTCAGCACTTTCTCCAAATTTTTACTTCACTCGAGCCTCGTGCGCTTGACGCTCGGGGCTCCCGGGCCCCGCCCGAACATACCGACAAGTCCAAAATCACGAGGCGGACATACTCGAACCCTCGGAACACTCAAAACAACGCTAAATCAAGGAATCACCCCCTAAAACCAAATGATTCAAACTAATGAACTTCAAGTTCTTAATTCTCCTCTAACGGGTCAAAACGCCCTTAAACTACTCGGATTGACACCAAATTTTACGGGCTAGTCTTATACGATATTTCGGACCTGTACCAAGCTTCGGAACCAAGATACGAGCCCGATACCTAGGAAATCAATGATTTCTAAGTTTATTTAATTCTTTAAAACTTCAATTTAACAATTTCTAATAAAAATTCATTACTCGGTCTAGGGACCTCGGAATTCGATTCTGGACATACGCCCAGGTCCCATATTTTCCAACGGACCCTCCGGGACCGTCAAATCACGAACCCAGGTCCGTTTTCCCAAAAGGTTGACCGAAGTCAAACTTGGTCTTTTAAGAGAATCCTAAAGAAACAATTGGACATATTTCACTGAAAGCTGTTCTAACTCCCGAGCTAACCGTCCCCGCAAGTCATAAATTAGTTAAAGCAAGCACGGGAAGTTTTAGTTAAGGGAACGGGGTTCTAAAAGGTAAAACGACCAGTCGGGTCGTTACATTCTCCACCTCTTAAACAAACGTTTGTCCTCAAACGAGCATAGAAAGGTACCCGAACTACTGAATAAGTAGGGATATCTGCTCCGCATGTCCTCCTCTGACTCCCAGGTCGCCTCCTCAACTGGTTGGCCCCTCCACTGGACCCTCACCGCAGAAATCCTCTTGGACCTCAACTGGCGATCCTGTCTACCAACAATGGCAACTGGCTCCTCCTCGTAACGCAAACTCTCATCCAACTGAATGGTACTGAAGTCCAACACATATGATAGATCGGCATGATACTTCCGAAGCATCGATACATGAAAAACTGGATGAACTCCCGATAAACTGGGGGGTAAAGCAAGCTCATAGGCAACCTCCCCAACTCGTCTCAACACCTCAAAGGGGCCGATAAACCTTGGGCTCAACTTGCCCTTCTTCCCGAACCTCATAATGCCCTTCATTGGCGAGACCTTCAAGAGAACCTTCTCGCCAACCATAAATGATACCTCACGCGCCTTCTGATCCGCGTAACTCTTCTGTCTGGACTGAGCTGTGCGAAGCCTCTCCTGCATCAACTTCACCTTATCCAAAGCATCCTGTACCAAATCCATACCAAGTAACTTAGCCTCACCGGGCTCGAACCACCCGATAGGAGAGCGACAACGTCGACCAGATAAAGCCTCATACGGGGCCATCTCTATGTTGGACTGATAGCTGTTGTTTTACGCAAACTCCGCTAAAGGCAAGAACTAATCCCACTGCCCTCCAAAGTCAATCACACATGCTCTAAGCATATCCTCTAAAATCTGAACTGTCCGCTCTAACTGCCCGTCGGTCTGAGGATGGAATGCTGTGCTAGCTCTACATGGGTCCCCATCTCACTCTGAACGGCTCTCCAGAAATGGGAAGTGAACTGAGGGCCTCTGTCTGATATGATGGAAACCGGCACACCATGCACTCGGACTATCTCCCGAATATAAATCTGAGCATAGCTCTCCGCTGTATAAGTAGTCGCCACTGGAATGAAATGGGCCGACTTGGTCAACCTATCCACAATGACCCACACTGAATCAACCTTCCGCAAAGTCCGCGGCAACCCAACTACGAAATCCATGGTGATGCGTTCCCACTTCCACTCTGGTATAAGCATCTACTGAAGTAGGCCACCCGGTCTCTGATGCTCATACTTGACCTGCTCGCAATTCAAACACTTAGTCACACACTTCACTATGTCTTTCTTCATCCCCCGCCACCAGTAATGCTGCCTCAAATCATGATACATCTTCGTAGCTCCCGGGTGGATAGAATACCGCGAACTGTGTGCCTCTTCTAGGATCCTCTTCCTCAAACCATCGACATTAGGAACACATAGATGACCCTGGAGTCGCAAAACACCATCCTCGCCAATAGAAACCTCCTTGGCACCCCCCCTTAAGCATCGTCTCTCTGAGGACCGCCAAATGTGGATCATCGAACTGTCGGGCCTTTATCTCCCCCAGTAATGAAGACTGAGCGACCATGCATGCAAGAACCCGGCTGGGCTCCGAAATGTCCAACCTCACAAGCCTGTTAGCCAAGGACTGAATATCCAAAGCTAGTGGTCTCTCCGCTGCTGGAATGAATGCCAAGCTACCTATACTCTCCGCCTTTCTGCTCAAGGCATCCGCGACCACGTTTGCCTTGCCCGGATGATAAAGAATGGTGATGTCATAATCCTTTAGTAACTCCAGCCACCTGCGCTGCCTCAAATTAAGATCCCTCTACTTGAATAAATGCTGCAAGCTGCGATGATCAGTATATACCTCACACGACACCCCATACAAATAATGCCTCCATATCTTAAGAGCGTGAACAATCGCTGCCAACTCTAGATCGTGCATAGGATAATTCTTCTCATGAACCTTCAGCTGGCGTGAAGCATATGCAATAACTCGCCCCTCCTGCATCAATACACATCTCAAGCCAACGCGTGAAGCGTCGCAATATACTGTATACATCCCTGAACCAAAAGGCAACACAAGAACTGGTGCTGTAGTCAAAGCTGTCTTGAGCCTCTGGAAGGTCTCCTCACAATCATCGGACCAACAGAATGGAGCACCCTCCTGGGTCAATCTAGTCAAAGGTGATGCAATAGATGAAAAACCCTGCACGAATCGCCGGTAATAGCCTGCTAACCCCAAGAAACTCCTGATCTCGGTCACTTAAGTAGGACGTGGCCAACTCTGAACTGCCTCAATCTTCTTGGGATCTACCTTAATACCCTCTCCTGACACAACATGTCCCAAAAATGCCACTGACTCTAGCCAAAACTCACACTTGGAGAACTTAGCATACAGCTTCTGCTCTCGCAAGGTCTGAAGCACTACTCTCAGCTGCTCGTGCTCCCCCAGGCTACGTGAGTATATCAAGATGTCGTCAATGAAGACGATAACAAAGGAATCAATATACGGCCTGGATACCCTGTTCATCAAATCCATAAATGTCGCTGGGGCATTAGTCAAGCCAAAGGACATCACCAGAAACTCATAATGGCCATATCTAGTCTGAAATGCAGTCTTCGGAACATCTGCGTCCCGAATCTTCAGCTGATGGTACCCTGACCTCAAGTCAATCTTAGAGAACACCCTAGCACCCTGCAACTGGTCAAACAAATCATCAATACGGGGCAACGGATACTTGTTCTTGATGGTGACTTTGTTCAACTGGCGGTAATCAATGCACATCCGCATAGTCCCATCCTTCTTCTTCATGAATAACACTGGTGCACCCCAAGGTGACACACTGGGCCTAATAAACCCTTTTTGCGAACAACTCCTCAAGCTGCTCCTTCAACTGCTTCAACTCCTTAGGAGCCATACGGTACGGTGGAATAGATATAGGCTGAGTTTTTGGAGCCAAATCAATATAGAAATCAATATCCCGATCCGGAGGCATGCCAGGAAGGTCAGATGGAAAAACATCGACGAACTCAGGAACTATTGGGACTGAATCAATCGCTGGAGACTCTACAATGGTGTCTTGAACATAAGCTAAATAAGCCAAACACCCTTTCGCGACCATGTGTTGAGCCTTCAGGAAGGAAATAACCCTACTAGGCATATCAACTGTGGAACCCTTCCACTCCAACCCCGGCAACCCTGGCATCGCTAGTGAAACAGTCTTGGCATGGCAATCTAGGATAGCGTGATATGGAGATAACTAATCCATGCCCAGGATGACCTCAAAATCGATCATATCAAGCAACAGAAGATCTGCTCTAGTCTCGAAACCACAGAAAGTGATCACACAGGACCGGTAGATCCGATCCACAACCATAGAATCACCCAAAGGAGTGGACACATGAACAGGAGTGCCCAAAGGCTCAGGATAAATAACCAAAAAACGAGCAAACAGCGATGATATATATGAATAAGTAGAACCTGGATCAAATAATACTGAAGCATCCCTACCACCGACAGAAATAATACCTGTGATGACGGCATCTGAGGCCAATGCATCTCGCCTGGCCGGAAGGGCATAGAATCTAGCTGAAGCACCGGCTGTCTGGCCTCCACCTGTCTGGGCAGTAGTTGGCTGACCTCTCCCTGCCTGCCCTCCACCTCTAGGACGGCCCCTACCGGCCTGCCCTCCACCTCTAGGCGGCTGGGCAGCTGGTGCTGAAATCATGGGTTGCTGACCCTGCTTTACTGCCTTACCCCGAAGCCTGGGCAAGTCCTTTTCAGATGACCCGGATCCCCACACTCGTAGCACGCTCTAGGCACCATAGCCTTGTTCCCTGGAGTCTGAGTCTGCTGACCCGAATACCCACTGGAAGAACCCTGGATAGCTGGCGGGCGATAGGAACTCTCTGGCACGGCGCTGAAGGGAGCACTACAAGAATCCTAACACCTAGAATACCCGCTGGAGGAACCCTGAGTAGCTGGTGGGCGGTAAGAACCCTCCGGCATTGCTGAAATAAGGCCTCGCTGGGGCACCCCGTGGAGGGGGTGGTGGTGCTGAATATGAGGGCCTGTTGGGCTGACCCCTCCCGAAGTGACCTCTACCCCTAGCTGGGACACCTCTGAACTCTCCTGAAAATCTAGCCCTCTTATACTGCTGCATCTGCTCTCTCCCCCTCAGATGATAACCCTCAATCCTGCGAGCAATCTCAATCACTAGCTGATACCTGTACCCATCTCCACCTCTCGGGCCATACCAGATCGGATAGTGGGGTGTAACCCCGCAATAAACCTCTGTACTCTCTCCGCCTCTATGGGAAGTATCATGAGTGCATGGCGAGACAACTCAGAGAACCTCGCCTCATAATCGGTCACTAACATCTGACCCTGCTCTAGATGCTCAAACTGATACCGCAGCTCTTCCCTCTCAGAGGGTGGGAGGTATCGATCCAGGAATAACTGTGTGAACTGACCCCAAGTGAGGGGAGGAGAACCTGCTGGCCTACCAAGTGCATAAGACTGCTACCATCTACGGGCCCAGCCCTCTAGCTGAAAAGTGGTGAAGTCAACTCCATGTGACTCCAAATCCTCATGTTGTGCAGTCTGTCCCTGCACCTGTCAATGAAGTCCTGGGCATCCTCATGATGCTCACCCCCGAAGACTGGAGGGTGAAGCCTGGTCCATCTATTCAATAACTTCTGTGGATCGCCATCCACAGCTGGCCTGGGCTGGGGTGCCACTGCAGCAACTGGCTGAACCCCATCTGCAGGTAGTGCACCCGGAGTCTTATATAATATAGCTGCATGACCTGGAGCCTGAGCAATAGGGGTCTGGGCTCCCCCTCCCGCCTGTGAGGTGGCTGGGTCTGCTGGAAATAAACCAGCCCGAGTCATAGAATCTATGAACCGTAGCATGCGGCCCATGACCTCCTGAAATCCCGGTGCCGTCATGAAATCTGCCGGGGTAGGCTCAGTTGCGGGCACCTCGCCCTGCTCCTCAATAATAAGATCCCCCGCAGGATCTGCTGGTGGTGCAACTGGAACGGCTTTGGGACGCCCTCTCCCCCTACCACGGGCTGGTGCCCTCCCCCGGCCTCTGCCTCGGCCTCTAGCAATGGGGGGAGCTGCTCCTCCCGGTCCGGAACGTCAGCGGTGCGAGTTCTCACCATCTGTGAGAGAATAGAACAGGGAAATTTAGTATACTAACCATTGCACGATAGGAAGTGAATAAAGAGTAGTCTTTCCTAATAACCTATAGCCTCTCGAAGATGAATACAGACATCTCCGTACCGATCAACAAGACTCTATCAGGTTTGCCCATAACTCGTGAGACCTACGTGAACCTAGTGCTCTGATACCGTGTTGTCACGATCCAATTCCATAACAGGTCATGATAGTGCCCGACGCCGATGCTAGGCAAGCCAACGCGGAACATTTCTAACTTCTTATGTTAATTTTATCAGAAATTAAGGAAAATAAATACTCCAGTTTGGATTCAAAACCAAAAGTTATAGATAATGTAAGTAACATAATTATACAACCCAAAACGTAAGTCTACCAATGTGTGTGTGGCAAGACCTGGTGTCACATGTATGGGCATCTAGTAGAATATACAAAAGAATATCTCTGTCCTACTGTCTGAGATAAAGAAAGACAGCAAAAGTAAAGGAAGACTCCATCTGGCGGCTGAGCGGCATAGGAAGGAAGCAGCTCACCGTGGAAGTCTCTGCCACAAGCTCAAGGGCGCGCACCGAACTGGTAACCAGATGTATCTGCCTCAGATCCTGTACAATTAGGTACAGAAGTGTAGTATGAGTACATAAACAATATGTACCCAGTAAGTATCCCGTCTAATCTCGAAGAAGTAGAGACGAGAGGTCGACTTGATACTTACTAGGGTCAATTAATACGAGAAGAATTCATAATAAGCATGGACTTCGCAAGTTATTAACATTAGCAATCATGGAGTAACATTTCTTTCCCAAGTACTAACATGGATACTAGCCCATAGTCTAAGCAGATATGTAACGCAGCACTTGAAGGACTTCTAAGCAAAATATGCGCAAATAATCACCGTGGGACGTACGGCCCGATCCAACATAAAATAAATATTGCACTGTCGAGGGTCGAACGGCTCGAACCATAGATGCATCTATTACCCCGCTCGCGAATCACCCGTGCGACGCGGTCAAACAGAAATAAGCCCACTGACAAGCAACAATAACAATCGGTATATATATAAGGAGTAGCCATACACAGGAAATGCCAATTATTCTCTTTTAAAAGACCAAACAAGACAAGGGTCATTCTCTAGTCTCATTCTTCTTAATCCAACTAGTTCATACGAATCCAAGTTAATCAGACTGTACTAGAATATCACTTAAAGCATGCTTATGGGTCCTAAACTACCCGGACATAGCATAATAGTGGCTACGCACGGACTCTCGTCACCTAGTACGTACGTAGCCCCCGAATATAATGACAAATAATTTAATTATTATGCCTATGGGGACAATTCCCTCTTACAAGGTTAGAAAGGAGACTCACCTCGCTCCAAGGCGCACTTCCAATACCAAGAACAAGCCCAAGCCCTCAATTCGGAGCCGAACGATCACAAACTAGTTAAATAAAGTAAGAACTAGTCAATATAGGCTTACAAGATCGAATTCTAACTATTTAAGCAATTTCCCAACCTTTTTCACACGTTTCCTAAATTTCTACCCGGGCCCACGTGCCCGGATTCCGAGATTTTTCGAAGAATGTTGTTCTCTACAACCCAAGGATCAATAATATATTATTTCTAGTTCATTTCATGACAAATATCATGGTCAAATCTTAGTATTATTAAAACCCTAGGTCTAGCTCTAACCCTTTGATTTCACCTAATTTTTTGTGATTAATCTACCTAATATACATGCATTTAAACTAATAATGAGTGGAAATAACTTACCTTGCAATGCTAAGTAGAAACCTTCTCTCAAGAGCCCCCAAATCGCCCAAAGGTTGAGTGTAAAATGATAAAAATGGTCTTTGAGCTCGAATTAAATGAAGCATACCGCCCAGCGACTTCCGCTTCTGCGGTTAGGGGATCGCATCTGCGGTCCCGCACCTGCGAAAGGAGAGCCGCATCTGCGGCTAGGAAGCCGATCTGCGGTTCTGGCCTGGATTGCCCTTGGCCGCTTTTGCGGAGTCATGATCGCACCTGTGGTCTGCATCTGCGGCCCTAGGACCGCAGATGCGGTTATGACAGAAGCACCAAACTCAGCCCTTTCTCCAAATTTTTACTTCACTCGAGCCTCGTCCGCTTGACTCTCGGGGCTCCCGGGCCCCGTCCAAAAATACCGACAAGTCCAAAATCACGAGGTGGACCTAACTCGGAACACTCAAAACAACGCTAAATCCAGGAATCACCCCCGTAAAACCAAATGAATCAAACTAATGATCTTCAAGTTCTTAATTCTCCTCTAACGGGTCAAAACGCCCTTAAACTACTCGGATTGACACCAAATTTTACGGGCAAGTCTTAAACAATATTTCGGACCTGTACCAAGCTTCGGAACCGAGATACGAGCCCGATACCTAGGAAATCAATAATTTCTAAATTTCTTTAATTCTTTAAAACTTCAATTTAACAATTTCTAATAAAAATTCATTACTCGGGCTAGGGACCTCGGAATTCGATTCCGGACATACGCCCAGGTCCCATATTTTTCCACGGACCCTCCAGAACCGTCAAATCACGAATTCGGGTCCGTTTTTCCAAAAGGTTGACCGAAGTCAAACTTGGTCTTTTAAGAGAATCCTAAAGAAACAATTGGACATATTTCACTCAAAACTCTTCTAACTCCCGAGCCGACCGTCCTCGCAAGTCATAAATTAGCTAAAGCAAGCACGGGAAGTTTTAGTTAAGGGAACGGGGTTCTAAAAGGTAAAACAACCAGTTGGGTCGTTACAGATTGTGTATCAGACTTTGGAAAGTTGTGTGTATATGCCAGCAATATTTAAATACTATTTCTTTCAGTTATTCGGCTTTTGATTATTTATTCTGCAAGATTAGTTATTTTCCGCATTTGTTAGGCTTACCTAGTCAGAGAGACTAGGTGCCGTCACGATAGTTCACGGAGGGCGAACTGGGGTCGTAACACCGAGTGACCGAGTATATCCGACATAAGTTCACTACAAAAGGTTCAAAGGGAAACCTATATACTTATCCAGAGGCGATTAATCCTTGCTTGTAAATCACACAGTTTTTTCAAGCATATTTTTGTCATGTAGCCATTCCCCATTCATGTGGGGAATTGTTGGGTTTAAGCTTGTAATAGCATAAAATAGAGTGAATGTGAAATGGAAGGAAAAATAAAATATTTAAATTTCCCTCTTTGACAAAGGGACATTGTCCCATATTGGAGGAGAAAAAGAGTTTTGGTGAGTATATATACAATTGCTCTTCGTCTAGCTCTTAAAAAGTGTAGAAGAAGGCAAGCCTCGCGTTGTCGTCGTCCTCGTCATGGCTCGCTCGGATCGCCTTCGGCTTCAAATTATCTCAAATGATCTGATTGATTGATTAATTTATTTTTTGGATCAAATTTATTTGTTAGTATTAAGATTAATGTCATATTATTTAATCCAAATTAGCTATTTTTTTAATGGTAGATTAATTTTTCTATGCGTTTGATTTTTTCGTTTTATTTTGCGTAAATAGTCTTTTACGTAATGACCGTTTTACGCGAACACTCATCCTGAAGAGTTGCACCTCTTCGTTTGAACCCAACCTATTGGCTATATGTCGCTAGTTACTTTTATATTCATCAGTCAATATCATGCTTTAAATATTGACTTTGTTAATAAGTTATTATTTTTGTTATGCCTCCGGTGTGAGCTAAGGAATATCCATGGGTGCAAGTTTGTTTGGTCTTGTTCTTTCGAGACCTATCTTTCATTTCTTGTCGTCTTCAAATTGTTCTCCCTTCTCATTTTGCAATTATTTTCCATATAATTAACTTTCAGAAGCATGCTGCTTTTATTCATGGGCTTGCATAGTTCATTCAAAATTTTAGCATGATAACTTTAAGGCTTGTTGTATTCTGTGTGAGAGAGAGAGAGATTGCAGTAAACAATCACTCTATATGAAAAACTGTTTATGACAATAGTTTGCTGAAAATTGTGAAATTTACTGATAATTTTTAAAAAATGCATTGCAAATCCCTTGGTTTCTAATTTATTTTTCATCTTTTAATTTAAATGATAGATAGTGAAATAATTGTTCCTTTTGTCTTGTGTATGGGATACTATGTGACTTGAGGTAGAGCTTAAGATATTCAAAAGACTTACGCATGATGTTAGTGGTAATTATATAAATTTTTTGAATAATGATTGAATTTGACAAATAAGACGACGTACTATAATTTTAAATTCAATAGTTGGGACTTGTGATATACTTGAATCTCAAAGTTGTAAGAACTGAATAAAATATACTTCCTCCGTTCCTCTTGATGTGCCAAGTGGCAATTTTTTTTTTTTTTGGTCGGAAAGAAATACTTATATTGAAATATTAAAACCTTACATTAGTACAGGGAGCATGATGTCTGGCGGGCATGTTAGTGTCTAAACTAGTACTATTATAATTAGTATCTAGGGAGTCTACAAGGTTGTTCATTGGCCAAATTTTTCTTAAATAATTTATAACTATTTTTAATAATACATTATTACGACGTATAATATATATATATATATATATATATATAGATATATATATATATATAAATTTTATTTTTAAAAGGTCGAATAATCTATATCTAGTTTCACAGTCAAAATTACTAACTTTGACCTAAGTACTGCAAATTGTGTCACATAAAGTGAATGAGAGGGAGTAATTATGGTAAGAGCAAATTTCATTTGTAGCCAGCCGGTGGAAACTATTATCATTCGCTCGCCATGAATTGATTCATAATTATAGACCCAAACAAATTATAATGGCTAGCCTAAATTGGTCTTCTTCGCATACCGACAAATATTATTGTAAAGCCTAAATCTTGTTAAGAGTAAGGGTCGCCGGCCGGATTTGTTGAGCATGAATGTGGCTACGAGGATGAAAATTTTTTTGACGAATCTGACAGCTATGGTCGCGAGCAACTTGTCGTGATCAGATTTAATCCCTGCATTTCCAGAAATTGTTGGACTATACAAAACGACGGCGTCGATTCCACTTGCTTGCTGAAAAAAAGAAATTCCGACGCCGGTGAGTAGTTTGTGACGGACGACCGGCGTTGGTGAGAAGATCAATTCCCGCCATACGTCGTCGCCTTTGGGGCGTTTGGGTACTTCAAATATGTCGCTGTTCCACTGTTCCGGTAAGCCGACGGCTTCTTAATATCGGCGAGTCATAACTGAGCTTCTTCTAATGAATTAGAGGTTTTGTTCAAAACTCGCCTTGCATCGCCGAGTCGACCCTGCATTACCAGCCAAAGAGGTGATTCAGGCATGGCGAGTATATTTTACTGTATCACTACGTAGTAAAATGCACGATACACTTTATATATACAAAATTTATACATTGTAGAACAGTCTATACACTTTGGATACACAAAAGCGCTCGGGAACATTGATGATATGTTATGGATACATTGCAAGATGCACGATACACTATATATACAAATTTTATGCAATGTATATACTAAATAGACTGTCAATATACAAAAAATATACTAAAATAGACTGTCACTATATAATTTATATACAATAGACTGTCCCTATACAAAATAAATCTCACTATACAAAAATATACAAAATAGACAATTCGGGCTATTAGATGTAATATGTTTGGGCGATTTGCAGCAATACCCTATATTTATGCCACCTTTTAACCTGTACCCTATTTTTAAAAACTATTAATTTGGTAGCCAGCTAACAAAAAATCCGTAATAATATGACCATTATACCCCTGACAAAACATATAAAAGATGCATCACGCATAAATCAATTTACGATTCTCCTCCATCACTCCGTCTCTCCTCAGATCGCCTCTCTCAAACCAGAAATTGGAACCAGATTCAAATTCCAAATTCAAAATTACAAAATACACTGGAAGTATTCCAATTCATCTTAAGAATTCAAAATAGTTTTTGAAACTGATTGATTTCATGATATATTTTCTATAATTATTTGTATGAAGTTGTTTGACGGATGAATTTGCATGAACTTTTCACTGATTGATTTCACTGACGAATGAATTACATTCTAAATCTGTTTCACGTTGAATTCTAAAGTGAAGCAAAAGATTCTTCACTTTAAAGCTAATTTAATGTCAAAGCTAAAAATTCAAATATGCTGAAGTTTTCCACTGCATAATATGCTGATGTTTTTGGTTTATTTGCTAAACAAGCTGAGTTTTTACATAATTTGGTAAAACATGACACCAAAAATGCTGAAGTATTTGTCTTGTAGTGTAATCAAACTGAAGTTAGTGGACTAAATAAGCTGAAGTTTTTGTCCTGGATTCAATAGTTTCGTCATAAAGCTTTTTCAAAAACTTCAGCAGAAGGTGCTGAAGTTTGTTAGTTCATTTTTAAAAACTTCAGCACTAAATAAGCTGAAGTTTTTGTCCTGGATTCAACAGTTTTGTCGTAAAGCTTTTTCAAAAACTTCAGCAAGAGGTGCTGAAGTTATTTAGTTCAAATGTAAAAACTTCAGCACTAAATAAGCTGAAATTTTGGTCCTGGATTCAATAGTTTGTCGTAAAGCTTTTTCAAAAACTTCAGCAGAAGGTGCTGAAGTTAGTTAGTTCATTTTTAAAAACTTCAGCACTAAATAAGCTGAAGTTTTTGTCCTAGATTCAATAGTTTTCGTAAAGCTTTTTCAAAAACTTCAGCAAGAGGTGGTGAAGTTATTTAGTTCAAAGGTAAAAACTTCAGCACTAAATAAGCTGAAGTTTTTGTCCTGGATTCAATAGTTATGTCGTAATGCTTTTTCAAAAACTTTAGCATAAGATGCTGAAGTTGTTTAGTTCATCTTTAAAAACTTTAGCAAAACGAGCTAAAGTTTTCCTCCTGCACTGGGTAAAAATAAAACATAAATAAAAATTACATATTGCACAAAAACTTTAGCATAAGATGTTGAAGTTTTTTAGTTCATATTTAAAAACGTCACGACACAAATCCCCTGGTCGTGATGGCGCCTATCACAGAACTAGGCCAGCCGAAACAACACGAACAATACAGAAGATCTTTTGTAGACATTGTATTTTTCTAAAACAAATTAAGCCTCTAATCTTTCATATTAATATGTATAAACAGAAATACGCGGAATCAAGTATGTAAATACATCAACCCAACCCGAATCTGGTGTCACTAGTCATGAGCCGCTAAATACAATTCAACACTGTCTGCTCAATACAGTATAAGCCTGAAATATAAAATAATAAGGAAAGGGAGGGGAAGGCAGGGCTGCAAACGCCGTGCAGCTACCTTACTATCTCCAATGAACTTGCCACGAGCTCAGAAATATCTGGATCTGTACACAAGGTGCAGGGAGTAATGTGAGTACGCCAACCCAGTAAGTAATAAAAGTAAATAATGACTGAGCAATAAGAAATCACGTAAACCACGTCATAGCACCACAGTGGGTACAATATGTTTCCAAAACAGGATACAAATCATATTATCTCGTTAAAAATACGATTTCAGTAAAAATCCTTTGAAAAATGTCTTTATAACAGTTCAGTAGAGGTTCAACATAGTTCATAGTGAAAGTGATAAAAATCATAATTGGCCTCTCGGGCAAAACGTAGTTCGTATACAGCCCCTCGGGCAAAACATAAAGCATATACATCTCACAACTGGAAAAGTGCCAGAGGAAATAACAAAGCCAAATCAGTGATTAAATTCCGAACATCTCGTAAAAACTCCAGTTTCAATGAAAATTGTTCAAAACATTTGTTTAAGATTTTCTATAGAGGCTCAGTATAAAGATGAGTGAAATCGATAATTTAATTCAACATATTCAATATAGACTCACTTTAAGGAGAAGTGAAATCAGTAATTTCATAAAAACAAGCCCCTCGGGCAAAGCATCACTCATATATATAGCCCCTCAGGCAAGCCTCTCAGTCACTCGAGACTCAACTCTCATCAATCAGCGCTCACACTCACCACTCACGCTCAATAGGTACCTTATAATGACCGCTGCGGCGTGCAGCTCGATCCATATATCGCTGCAACGTGCAACCCGATCCATATATATAGTCGACTGCGCTCACTGGTGGTGTGCAGACTCCGGAGGTGCTCCTATAGCCCAAGCGCTATATCGCTGCGGCGTGCAGCCCGATCCAATATATCGATGCGGCATGCAGCCCGATCCATATACATATCAATATCGCTACGGCGTACAGCCCGATACATAAATATATATAATATTGATGCGGCGTGCAGCCCGATCCATAAATATATATATATATATATATATATATATATATATATATATATATATATATATATATATATTCCTCACCACCAGGCCCTCGGCCTCTCTCAGTCATCAACCTCACAAGCCACTCGGGCTATCAGTAGAACAGGGTGCTTAGCCCAAACAACTTTCATATATTTAAAATAGAGTATTAAAACTGAATCAAAACTAAACAGGGAAAAATCATGATTATTGAGGATATGCTTTCAAATCAAACAGTGCGAGTAAACAGTAGCAAAAAGCCCCTAAGGGTCCAAACGGTATGCACAAGGCCCAGATTGGCATTCAGCCCAAAAAATAGTAATATTTTCCAGAACACAATGATATCAAACAATTTTCAATCAAATACGCGCCTTAACAACCGCACGGGACGGACCAAGTCACAATCCCCAACAATGCACGACCCCACGCTCGTCATCTAGCGTGTGTGTCACCTCAAAGTAGCACAACGATGTGAAATTCGGGGTTTCATACCCTCAGGACAATATTTACAATCATTACTTACCTTCATCCAGACGAACACCAACACCGCGATGCCCTTGCCGCTCGACTCGGCCTCAAATCACCTCGAATCTATCCAAAATCAGAACCATAACATCAATACATGCCAAAGAGACCAAGCCCACGCGAAAATTATCAAATTAAACTCAAAATCCCGAAATTGTCAAACCCGGCCCCCAGGCCCACGTCTCGGAATCCAATAAAAATCACATCAATAGAATTCTTATCCTCCCACGAGTCTATACATATCAAGAACATCAAAACCGGACCCAAAACGACCCCTCAAATCCCTAATCAAAGTCTCAAGTTCCAAGCCCTAAATTCCCAATTCTTTCTCCAATTTTTCCCACAAATTTCATGATTAAACAATGGAATAATTACCATAAACACAAGATACAAGCCCAGGTAGCTTACCTCTCTGAAACCACTTGTTTCCATCTTGAAATCACAGCTTGGAGCTCCAAAATCGACCAAAAGTGGGGGAAGAATGACCAAATTTTGCGAAGGAAAGCTTATATAGTTTGTGCCCAGGGATTCCGCACCTGCGATCCCATAAGCGCATCTACGCTTCCGCTTCTGCGGAAAAATGTCCGCTTTTGCGGATTTCACTTGCCTCACTGGGTCTCGCTTCTGCGGCCGCTTCACTGCTTCTGCGGCATCACAGATGCGGTTTTCCAAGCCGCACCTGCAGTCCTACACGCACCTGCGCCTCTCTTCCGCTCCTACGGAGCTCGCACCTACGGTCCCCAATCCACAGGTGCGGATATGACAGAAGCAGCAATACCAGCTGCAATTTCCCAAGTTCAAACTCTCCGAAAACTATCCGAAATCATCCCGAGGCCCCTGGGACCTCAACCTAAAATACGAACAAGTCTTATACCACTATTCAAACTTGTAACAACCTTCGGAACACATAAAACAACATCGAAACATCGAATCAACCACGGATTCAAGCCTAAGAACTCTAAAACTTCCGAATTTCGCTTTTGATCAAAAAGTCTATCAAACCTCGGCCGAATGACCTGAAATTTTGCACACACGTCATAAATGACACAGCGGACCTACTCCAACTTCCGAAATTCCATTCCGACCCCTATAACAAAATCTCACCTATCAACCGGAAAATGCCGAAATTTCAATTTCGCCAATTCAAGCCTAAATCTACTCAGGACCTCCAAAACACATTCTGATCACGCCCCTAAGTCCCAAATCACCTAACGGAGATCATAAAAATCCAAATCCGAGATCATATACAAAAAAAAGTCAAAACTTGGTCAAACCTTTCAAATTTAAAGCTTCAACTGAGAATTGTTCTTCCAAATCTGTTCCGATCATCCTGAAAACCAAAACCAACGATTTACATAAGTCATAAAATATCATACGGGGCTAGCCTTCCCGAGAACTGGCGAGCGAAGTGTAAATGCTCAAAACGACCAGTCGGGTCGTTAGAAAAAACTTCAGCAAAACGACCTGAAGTTTTCCTCCTACACTGAAAATAATAAATAAATTAAAATTACATATTGCACAAAATCTTCAGCATAAGATGCTGAAGTTGTTTAGTTCATCTTTAAAAACTTCAGGAAAACGAGCTGAAGTTTCCCTCCTGCATTGGGTAAAAATAAAACATAAATTAAAATTACATATTGCACAAAAACTTCAGCATAAGATGCTGAAGTTGTTTATTTCATTTTTGAATACTCCAGGAATACTAGCTGAAGTTGTAATTTTTTTATGATTCTTTGGTAAAACTTTATACCAAAAAATGCTTAAGTTTTTCGGAATATATAAAAAAAAATTAGTATGCTGAAGTTTTTTAGTTCATTTGCTAAAACATGCTTAATCTTTTGTCCTGCAATATGTAATTTTCTAATGAGTTTTTATTAATTCCTGCTGAAGTTATTTAGTTCATTTCCTTTGTATTTTCTAAGCTTAAAGAGGATTAATATTAAAAAAATGCACAAAAATATTAAAACAAAAATTCATTTTTCATTAAATAAAATAAAACATAAATTAAAATTACATATTGCACAAAAACTTCAGCATGAAATGTTGAAGTTGTTTAATTCATTCTTGAAAACTTCAGCAAAACTAGCTGAAGTTTTCCTCCTGCACTGTATTTTATTATAATTTTTTGGTAAAACTTCATACCAAATGCTTAAACGAAATATGTAAAACTTTTTTAGTATGCTGAAGTTTTTTAGTTCATTTGCTAAAACATGCTTAATAATTTGTCCTGCAATATGTAATTTTCGGATGAGTTTTGTTAATCCCTGCTGAAGTTATTTAATTCATTTCCTCTGTTATTTTCCGAATTTAAAGAGAATTAATATTAAAAAAACGCACAAAAAACTTAAAACAAAAACATAATTTTTCATTAAATAAAATAAAAGATAAATTAAAATTACATAAAAAAGAAATATCATAATAACCCTTTAACTAAAAGGATTATCAAAAAAAAACTAATCATCCATATCGTCAGCGTCGTCGTCACTGTCAGAACGACAAGCATTTTCATCACCAAGACTATCAAATTTGGCCAGCATCTCAAGCCTATCAAGCTTGTTATTGATTTCTTCCAGCTCCCTGTCGTACTTCTCTATCAGCTCATCCAGCTTCAACTCAAACGACTCTATAATATCTTGCTTAATTTAGTCAACTATTTTCCTGATGACAGCATCCATTTTTCTCCCTTTTGTATTTTATCTGGTAAAATATATGTGTATGAGTGAATTAACTCACAAGGCATAGCGTATTTATATAGGCGAAAAAAACTTCTGCATGGTATATGAAAGGCATAGAGGAATTTTAAACGTCTAATGAAAAGCATGCATGAATGTGATAGGAATGTAATTATTACTCTAACACATACCCCAACACAATATAATTACTACTTTAATTGTGTTTGTTACGTTTACTCCTGTATACTATACAATTAATACACTCTAAAACTTCATGCTGAAACATGCTGAAGTCTATTTAGTTCATTTGCTAAAACTTCAGGCCAATGTGCTGAAGTTATTTAGTTAATTTCTAAAAACTTCAGCATTAATAAGCTGAAGTTTTTGTCCTGGATTTATTAATTTTGTCATACAACTTTTTCAAAAACTTAAGCCGAATATGCTGAAGTTATTTAGTTCATTCCTAAAAACTTTAGCAACTGAAGTTTTTGTCTTGGATTCATTAATTTTGTCATACAACTTTTTCAAAAACTTCGGCAGAAGATGCTGAAGTGATTTAGTTCATTTGTAAAAACTTCAGGAGAAACAACCTAAAAGTTTTCCTCCTGCACTATGTAATTTTCTCCTGCATGCTGAAGTTAAATTTAGTTTATGCTTAAGTCTTGTCCTGCATTAATCACCTTCATCATGAGCTTTTTTTCGGAAACTTCACTATAAATAAGCTGAAATGTTCTAGTACATTTGCTCAACTTCAGCTTCAATGTGCTTACATTTTTTATGGACTTCATAATTAAATTCTTCTGTTCAGTTTCCTAATACTTGGCACTAAACGTGCTTCTGCAGGATGAGTTTGATTTGCGTTGTTATTACTTTCAATGGGAGGTGGACTCTTGATTTCAAATACTTGGATCATGATACAAAACTTGTTCTACTTAATAAGCAAGTATCATTCAATACTTTCCTGAAGAAAATTAGTGAAGTTACAAATATTGATTCAAGCAAATATTCACTAAAGTTATGATTTGATATCAAACTAAATACAAGCAAAGGAATGGTTGTGACTTCAGATGAAGAACTCGGTACTTGTATACATTTGCTTACAACTGATTCAGCCTACAAAAATTGCCATTTCGACGTCGAAAAAATACAACATTCAGAATCTGCAGCATTCAAACAATCTCTTGCATATACAATAGATTCAGAACCATTTGCCGATTATCAACATGAACTACGACAACCAATAATGGAAATAGACAACAAGCAACAACCTTTTAACATTACAGCTGATTTAGAAATATAATGTTGCAACAATTACCCACTCCTCTAATAAATTCATACCAGTTTGTCGATGACCAAGAAGAAGAAGGACAGCTAATAATGCAAATTGACAACCAACACACAATCCAAGAAAGTTTTTTGTTACCTTCTGCAATGATAAGCAACAACAAAGATGAAGTAAATATGGAATTTTTACCGATAACATCAGATAGAATTGAAGAAATTTTTGAAACTTCTAGTGCTTCTCAGAAATCAAGAAAAAGAGTGAGGAGGAAGCTGAAAGAATCTCCACCATGTAAAATACTTAGGCACGATACGTTGCCTGAGGAAGTAAGAGTAGGATCAATTTTTGAGAACAAACAAAACATGACTAAATTTTTCTGCAACTTGGAGATAAACCAAAAAGTTGAATTCACTGCTATTAGATCATGTTCAAAGAGATACGAGCTGAAATGCATCGTGGAGAAATGTGGTTGGAATGTATGTGCTACCAGAATAAAAATTCCACACTTTTCAGGGTGATAAAATATCATAACAACCATGAATGCTCGATTGATGCAAGAAAATCAGATCAGAAGCATGCTACATCAAATTTTATAAGTGAACAAATTATAGAACAAGTTTGAGACAAAAAGATAGAGGTTACACCAGCCTTTGTAGAAAATGAAATGAAAAAGAAATTTGCAATTGACATTGGTTATCATAAGGCATGGCGCGCTATTCAAAAAGCTATTGCTTGCGTAAGGGGAACACCGGAAGAGAACTACCAGATTCTTCCTTCATACTACACATGATGGTGCACAGAAACCCAGGAACTTACACAAGCATAAAAAGAGATTAGCAGAATAGGTAATCAAAACAATACTAACCATCAGCCTGAAGTTTCAAATGTTCCTATTTGAAAAACTTCACACCTTATGATTTATTTTTTTGTGTTTCACTGTATAGATTTGCTTACATGTTCTTTGCTCTTGCGGCATCAATAGCTAGTTGGTCCTACTGTAGACCCGTTATTGCAGTAGATGCAACGTTTTTAAAGTCAAAATATCGTGGCATCTTTTATACGTTTTGTCAAATCTTTCCTCTATCTTTTGGTGTAGAAGATTCAGAAAACAATGAGGCATACATTTGGTTCTTCGGGGAAATAAGAAAAGCAATTCAAGTCCGTCGTGAATTGGTTTTCTTGTCAGATAGAAACCAATCGATCGCAAATGGGATTAGAAAAGTTTATCCTGAAGCTCACCATGGTATCTGCCTCTATCACTTTGAGAAAAATTTAAAGCAAAGACATGCAAAAGCCACGGTAATAAATCTTTTTCAAAGTGCTGCAAGGTCATACAAACGTGAAGATTTTAATCAGTTAATGTCCCAAGTCAAAAGTGTTGACAACAAAACATACAATTACATAATGGAAGAGCCTCCAGAGAGATGGGCTCGATCGTGGTTCCCACGGCGACGTTATGATATGCTGACAACAAACATGGTAGAATCAATGAATTCCGTGTTACTAAAAGCGAGAGAGATGCCTATTTTAAGAATATTAGATTTCATCCAAGAAAAGTTGGGAGAGTGGTTTTACGAACAGAGAAAAAAAGCAAATGAAACTTTTCACAAAGTATCAATATGGGCAGAAGAAGAGATGACTAAGAAGATGGACTTGGCTTGCAAAATGTTTGTGAGTATATTTATTAACTTCAGAATTTACTAAAGCGTGTTTTCTCTGAAGTAATTAAATAATGCATAATCACTTCAGCTTTTTATATCTGCTGCAGTGATTTACTGCTTACATAAAAAAAACTTCATTCTTTTTCTTTTTGAAGCACTGATACACTAATATAGTTTATCTTAATTTTTTATTCCTTCTTGGGTGTTCAACCTCGATTAAATATTGTTTAGGATAAATAGTGAAGGAATCGAACTCATTGTGGACTTAAAGAAGAGAACTTGTGACTGCTTGGAATTCCAACTTGATGAATTGCCCTGTCCACATGCAATTGTTGCTATTAATAAGAGGTATTTGCAGAAATTTGATTACTGCTCAAAATGGTATTCAAAGGAAACATGGTTCAAAACATATGAAGCACATGTGAATACCGTGGGAGATCAAAAATCATGGGATATTCCACAAAAAGTAGAATCTGAGATCACAAAACCTCCTGATGTAGAGATATTACAAGGAAGAAGACAAAAAAAGAGGCATATCCTTGCGACTGAATCAGTACCATTGAACTCTACCAAATGCAGTCGATGTAAACAAGTTGGGCATAACAGAACAACTTGCTTGTCTTCTCCAGCACGTCATCCATATTCCAAGAAAAACGCTGAAAAATACTCCAATGTTCAATAATCCTTGGTCTGAATTTAGACTTTCATTATTGTATGTTATATTTAAAATGTGATTTTTTTCGTAGGAATAAAAAAAAAGCTCTTGGACTCTTTTATATACTGCTGAAGTACAAACCACTCATTTTTGTTGCGCAGGCTTACAGGTTTGGTTGCATTTTAAAAAGGTATGCAATGACTTCAGCGAGACAAAACTGTATGTGAAATACATATCCTTAACACACACACACATACACACAACACACATACACACACATAGGCATAAAAGGTTCGAGTTTCTAACTTATATATGCTAACTTCAGCTAACTTCAGCCTTCAAAATTTTAAAAAATTATACACAATAACATAACAAAGATTTTTGTTTATATAACAACATAAAACAATAACAAAACACGTCCATCATCAAAACATTGACAAAACAAAAATAGGAATCTTAAAAAACATTAACAAAAAAGCACATCATTGAAAAAAAAGGATTACAAAAACGAAGCACCATCAGCATCATCAAAACAGTACTCCTCAATTTCTCAAAATATCTCATCATCATCAGTATCAGAGATAACTATAGGATACTCGGGCAAAAGACCACAAAGTCCAATGAGATCAATCTTCAACTTGTTGAATTCATCACGCAATTGACTTTGTTCAACTATTACTCTGTCCATAAGAGAAAGAAGAGTCTTCAGGTTGTTTTGCAGCTTGGTATAGTCGTCCCAGATGGGAAACTTAAAACAATCAAACTGCTGGACCAACTTGTCAAACAAGGTTGAATGACCTTCACAACTACGTTCCAGGTTAAGACTGTTCTGGAATGATTCATCGGCAAAAAATTGTGGTCTGATTCTCTCCCAATCAGCCTTTATTTGATCCCACATATGCATAAGATTAGACATCGGTACGTTATTGTACCACTCACATGTGACGACCCAAAGGGTCATCACCTGTTTTCTCATTCATTTCATGATTTCGAGGCCTTGAAAACCTCATTTTTAGTTGCCTCGATTTGCGTGCACAGTTCGGGCGTGTAGCCGGAAAGCTTAAATATGAATTCTGTGTGAAAAATGATGAATTTTGGTATTAATATGATTAAAATTGACTTTGGTCAATATTTTGGGTAAACGGACCCGGACCCGTGATTGGACGGTCCCGGAGGGTCCGTAGAAAAATATGAGACTCGGGCATATGCCCGGAGTCGAATTCCGAGGTCTAGAGCCCGAGAAATGAATTTTTCTGTGAAATTGTTTTTCTGAAATTAATATGGAAATTTGAAACGAAAATTGATTAGAACGTGTTGGTATCGGGCCCGTATTTTGGTTCCGGCGCTCGGTACAGGTCTTATATGTGGTTTAAGCGCTTTCTGTGAAATTTGGTTGAAATCGGGCGTCATTTGACGTGTTTCGGACCTAACTCTTTAAAAATGAAAGTTTATGAAGTTTGATGAAAAAGTGATGATTTTGAGGTTTAATTCATTGAGTTTGATGTTATCTTGGCGATTTGATCGCACGGGTAAGTTCGTAGGATGTCGTTGAGTTAGTGTGTGTGTTTGGTTAGGAGCTCCCGGGGCTCGGGAGTGTTTTCGGAGGTGTTCGGGGTGGTTTTGAACTTAGAAAAGTTGCAGAAAATGGGTTTCAGCTATCGCAGACAATTCCTTCTTCACGTTCGCGACACCTCTTCCGCATTCGCGATGCCTTGAGTTGGTCCTTCATCGCGTTCGCATTACCCCCATCGCAAACGCATAGGGTTATTTGAGCCAGGGGGGCTTGGCCAAATTTTTCCTCTCCGCGTTCGCGTACAGCCCCTCGCGAACGCGTAGCCTTACAAATTCCTTCATCGCGTTCGCATTAGCTCCCACGCGTTCGCATAGAACAAATTCTGAATTCCCAGCTTTTACTCTTCGCGTTCGCACCCCCTTAGCTGGCGAACGCGATGGCCTTTCCAGTGATACCCTTCGCGAACGCGACCCTCCTGTCGCGAACGCATAGGGAAATTTTGCCCGGTGATTTATTTGAAAATGTTCAAAACTGTAGCTACGGGTTTAAGTCTAATTCTCACGAGCTCTCTTCTTCCCCAAGATCCTAGGAGTCCATTGAAGCCCACATTCTTCAAGACCACTTGGGTTAGTAAATCCCCACTTATTTCCTTCATTTTTCTTCATTAATTACTGAAATTCTAAGCTTAAATCACATAGATTAGGGTGGAAATTAGGGGAAATGGGTAGAATTAGGGCTTTTCAATTTCCTTTGATTTAGACCTCGTTTTGGGGTCGGATTTAAAAACAAATTGTATATTCGGGCTCGTGGGGGAATGGGTGATATGAAATTGGTTCGAATCTCGGGTTTTGACCAAGCGGGCCCGGGGTCGATTTTTGAAATTTTTGGAAGAAAGCTTAGGAAACTATATTTAGGCATTGAGTTTGATTTGTTTAGCTTATATTAATGTTTTAAAGTCGTTATTTCATAGATCTGATTGAGTTGGAGCCGAATTCGAGAGGGAAGGCGGTCGTTGTGGATTGATTTAGCTGTGGAAGTTGAGGTAAGTGTTTGGTTTAACCCTAGCTTGAGGGAATGGGAGTTGAGTCTTGTTTGCTACTTGCTAATTGATCGAGTACGATGTATAGGCATGGTGACGAGTATCTATACATTGGTGTCTAGCATGACCGTGAGTCCTTAAAGGGTTATTACCATGATTTGTTGTGAATTCCATGTTAATTGAGGGTTTCTATATATTGTAAAGAACATGTGAAAAAAAGATTATAATCAATTGATTTTCGTGGTGTTTTGGCTTGGTTGTGATACGAATTGAAAAGGTATCTGAGATTATAAAGTTCCTGGGAGCATTGGCTCAAGTGATAAAGTGAGATGTGAAGTAAGAAATGAAAGAAAGCTAATGAGTTATTGGTTATTCCCTTGCCGGGATGTTTTGCTGTTTGGTAGACTTTTCTCCCTTGCCAGGATATTGAAATTGTTGTTATTGTTCCCTTGTCGGGATTCCTATTTTGTTTGTCTATTCCCTCACCCCCATTATTTGTGATTTTTGTTTGGGTGAACACGAAGGGTGATGCCGTGCACGATTGTGATATGAATACTAATGCACGAAGGAACATTCCGTGCCATGATATGATACTGATGCACGAAGGAACATTCCGTGCCATGATATGAGTGTTTATGCACGAAGGATCATTCCGTGCCATCATTTTGTGAGGTAAAGCATGAAGGGTGATGTCGTGCACTCTATATGATTGTTTTGGAGAGAACGAGAGTAAAAGCACGAAGGGTGGTGCCGTGTTGCAACTGTTGATTTCCTACTCTCGTTGCTATTGTAGTTGTACTGTTTTATTCCTTAATTATTGATTTTATACCTGAACTGTTACAGCCCCTACAGCATGCTCCCTCTTCCCCTTGACTGGTTAATTTCCGTATACCTTTATATTGCATACATATATATTGAACTGCACAGGTTTGTTTGGTAGTCCGGTCTAGCCTCGTCACTACTTCGCCGGGGTTAGGCCAGGCACTTACCAGCACATGGGGTCGGTTGTGCTGATGCTACACTCTGTGCATCTTTTTGCACAGATCACGGTGCTGGAGCAGCTTTTGGACAGCAGTAGTAGATTGGGAGTAGACCTTCAGTCTAGAGGCACCGAGGTAGCCTTGCTGACGTCCGAAGGCCCGGAGTCTCCTCTATCTCTATTTCAGTTTGTTATCCCTTGTACCGAAACAAACAGATTATGACTTCTTTCAATCTATTGTATTTAGTAAATCTTAGAAGTTCGTGAGTATGGTGACACTAATCTTGGGTAGAGTTTTGTGTTGGAATTTCCGCATTTCTTTCAGTTATTTACATTTGAGACTTCCGCTTATATTATTAAACGCTTCGTTTTATTATATTGTTGATGTTTTCTAAAAGAGGTAATTAATAATTGGCTTGCCTAGCTCCTAATAATAGGCGCCATCACGACTCCCGAGGGTGGGAAATTCGGGTCGTGACAAGTTGGTATCAGAGCACTAGGTTACATAGGTCTCACAACTCACTGACAAACTCGGTAGAGTCTGAGGGATCGATACGGAGACGTCTGTATTTATCCCCCAGAGGCTACAGAGTTAGGAAAATTTCACTTTTATTCTTTCTTGTCGTGCGATTCTGTTTCTCAAATACTAATTGTCTCTCTACTCTGTTCTTTCGCAGATGGCGAGACCACGTGCTTCCTCTTCTACCGCACAGCTGCCCGAGCCCCCAACAGTAGCTCCTACGAGGGGTAGAGGGCGAGGCCGAGGCCGTGCCAGAGGCCGAGGCAGGGGTAGAGCTCAGCCCCGAGCAGGTTCCAGCTCCAACAGCTCCGGTGGGCTCAACTCAGGTCCCAGAGGGGTTTATAGCCACCCCAGTTCTTCAGGACGCTTTGGTCAGATTGGTAGGCCTTATGGAGAGCGTCACTTGAGCGGGTTTGCTTCTAGTAGCACCAGCCACTTCCCAGGCTGGAGGAGGAGTTCAGACTCCTGCTACACGTACTCCGGAGCAGGTAGCTCCCCAGGCTCAGGTTCCAGTTGTTCAGCCAGTTGTGGCAGTCCAGTCGGGTATTGTGACTCAGACCGACGATGGAGCAGCTATGTCCGCAGATGCTTTGTGGAGGCTGGATAGGTTCACCAAGCTCTTCACCACCACATTCAGCGGTGCTTCTTCAGAGGACCCCTAGGATTTCTTATATAGCTGCCATGAGGTTCTTCGGACTATGGGTATTGTGGAGACCAATGGGGTCGACTTCGCCACCTTTCGTCTATCAGGATCCGCCAAGACTTGGTGGAGGGACTATTGTTTAGCCAGACCAGCAGGGTCGCCATCTCTGACTTGGGACCAATTTGCAGAGTTGTTCTTGGAGAAGTTTCTCCCTGTTACTCAGCGAGATGCTCTTCGCGGGCAGTTTGAGCGCCTTCAACAGGGCTCTATGACAGTCACACAGTATGAGACCCGGTTCATTGATCTAGCTCGCCATGCTATTCTTATACTCCCCACCGAGAGAGAGAGGGTGCGGAGGTTTATTGATGGTTTGATTCAGCCGATCCATCTCCAGATGGCTATGGGGGCCGGGAGTTAGATTTCTTTTCAGGAGGTGGCCAATGCGGCCCGCAGAGTTGAGATGGCTCTTGCACAGGGAGGTGGTCATGGGTCAACTAAGAGGCCCCGTCATACAGGTAGGTTCAGTGGTACCTCGTCTGGAGGTAGAGATTCTTATGGTAGAGGCCATCCTCCGAGGCCCTTTCAGTCAGCTCTTCAGGTTTCTCATGGTACTTCAGGTGGTCGTGGTTCTCAGCCACATTATTCTGACCAGCAGCCTCACAGTTCACCATCAGCACCCATCAATGCCCCACCAGTTCAGAGTTTTCAGGGTGGACATTCAGGTCGACAGGGTCAGCAGCCTCAGCAGCCGAGGGCTTGTTACCCTTGTGGTGACCCGAGTCACATTGTCAGATTTTGCCCTCAAGCTTCGAGCAGTTCCCAGCAGCAGGGCCCTCGTCCTATGATACAGGCATCAGGTGATCCACAGGCCGCCCAGCCAGCTAGAGGCGGGGGTAGAGGTCATAGAGGTGGAGGTAGAGATCATAGAGGTGGAGCTCGGACCGCCAGAGGTAGAGGCCAGCCAACAGCCGATCGTCCCAGGGATATGGGTCGGGGAGGTGGGGCCCAACCCCGGTGTTATGCTCTTCCAGCCAGGCCAGAGGCTGAGTCTTTAGATGTAGTAATTACAGGTACTATTCTGGTCTGTGATAGGGATGCTTCAGTGCTATTCGACCCTGGGTCTACGTATTCGTATGTGTCATCCTATTTTGCACCGTACTTGGTTATGCCTAGTGATGCTGGGTGTTCCTGTATATGTATCTACACCGGTGGGTGATTCTGTAGTGGTCGACCGAGTTCATCGTTCCTGTGTGGTAGTGTTTGAGGGTCTTGAGTCCCGTGTTGATTTATTGCTCTTAGACATGGTAGATTTCGACGTCATATTAGGGATGGATTGGTTGTCCCCGTATCATGCCATCTTGGATTGTCACGCCAAGACCGTGACCTTGGCTTTACCAGATTTTCCCCGTTTGGAGTGGAGAGGGACCCTAGGTCATGCCACTCGCAGTGTTATCTTATATGTGAAGGCTCGACGTATGGTCGAGAAGGGGTGTTTGGCCTATTTGGCCTATGTTCGTGATTCCAGTGCTGAGGTTCCTCCTATAGATTCAGTGCCTGTTGTCCGGGAGTTTCTAGATGTTTTCCCTTCAGACCTGCCGGGTATGCCACCCAACAGGGACATTGACTTCTGTATTGATTTGGCTTCGGGCACGCAGCCCATTTCTATCCGGCCGTATCGCATGGCCCCGCCGGAGTTGATAGAGTTAAAGGGCCAGTTGCAGGATTTGCTTGATAAGGGTTTCATTAGACCCAGCGTCTCGCCTTGGGGTGCGCCGGTGTTATTTTTGAAGAAAAAGGACGGTTCATTGAGGATGTGCATTGATTACCGGCAATTGAACAAAGTGACGATAACGAACAAGTATCCACTTCCAAGGATTGACGATTTGTTCGACCAGCTTCAGGGTGCAAAGGTGTTTTCAAAGATAGACTTGAGATCTGGCTACCATCAGTTGAGGATTAGGGCATCCGATGTCCCTAAGACAGCATTCCGCACTCGGTACGGGCATTATGAGTTCCTGGTCATGTCATTCGGGTTGACCAATGCCCCAGCAGCATTTATGGAGTTGATGAACCGAGTGTTTAGGCCTTATTTGGACTTGTTCGTGATAGTTTTTATTGATGATATTCTGATATACTCCCGCATTCAGGAGGAGCACGAGCAGCACCTCAGAGTGGTTCTTCAGACACTGAGGGATAGTCATATATGCCAAGTTCTCCAAGTGTGAATTCTGGCTGAGTTTAGTAGCATTTCTGGGTCACGTTGTATTAGCAGAGGGTATTCAGGTGGACCCGAGGAAGATTGAGGCAGTCAAGAGCTGGCCTAGACCAGCATCAGCTACAGAGATCCGGAGTTTCTTAGGGTTGGCAGGCTACTACCGTCGATTTGTGGAGGGGTTTTCTTCTATTGCAGCCCCGATGACCAGGTTGACCCAGAAGGGTGCCCAGTTCAGATGGTCGGATGAGTGTGAGGCGAGCTTTCAGAAGCTCAAGACAGCTCTGACTACGGCATCGGTATTGGTTTTGCCCACAGGTTCAGGGCCTTATACAGTCTATTGTGATGCTTCCCGCATTGGGCTTGGTGCAGTATTAATGCAGGATGGCAGAGTCATAGCCTATGCTTCGAGGCAGTTGAAGATCCACGAGAAGAATTATACGGTTCATGATCTAGAGTTGGCAGCCATTGTTCATGCTTTGAAGATTTGGAGGCATTATCTATATGGTGTGACGTGTGAGGTGTACACTGATCACAAGGGTCTTCAGTACTTGTTCAAGCAAAAGGAGTTGAATTTGAGGCAGAGGAGGTGGTTGGAGTTGCTGAAAGATTATGATGTTACTATCTTGTACCACCCGGGGAAGGCCAATGTGGTGGCCGATGCATTGAGTAGGATGTCCGCCAGCATGGGTAGTCTTGCTTATATCCCTGCCAGCCAGAGACCGCTTGCTTTCGATGTTCAGGCTTTGGCCAATCGATTTGTGAGGTTGGATATCTCTGAGCCTAGCTGAGTGTTAGCTTGCACGGTTGCTCGTTCTTCATTATTGGAGCGTATCCGTGATCGGCAGTTTGATGATCCCCATTAGTGTGTCCAGAGAGACACGGTGCAGCGTGGAGGTGCCAAGAAGGTGACCTTAGATGATGATGGTGTCTTGAGCCTGCAGGGGCGAGTTTGTGCCCAATGTTGATGGGATTCGAGAGTTGATCTTAGTGGAGGCCCATAGCTCCCGGTATTCTATTCACCCGGGCACCGCGAAGATGTATCAGGATCTGAGGCAGCACTATTGGTGGCGCAGAATGAAGAAAGATATTGTTGCATATGTGGCTCGATGTTTGAACTGTCAGCGGGTTAAATACGAACATCAGAGGCCTGGTGGTCTGTTTCAGAGGATTGAGCTTCCCGAGTGGAAGTGGGAGAGGATTACTATGGATTTTGTTACTGGACTCCCGTTGACCAGGAAGAAGTTTGATGCGATTTGGGTCATTATTTATAGGCTGACCAAGTCAGCGCATTTTGTTCCTGTTGCAACAACTTATTCATCCGAGAGGTTAGCTGAGATCTACATCAGAGAGATTGTTCGCCTTCATGGGGTGCCGGTATCTATCATTTCGGACCGGAATACGCAGTTTACCTCGCGCTTCTGGAGAGCAGTTCAGCAAGAGTTGGGCACCCAGGTTGAGTTGAGCACAACTTTCCATCCTCAGATGGACGAACAGTCCAAGCGGACTATTCAGATATTGGAGGATATGCTCCGAGCTTGTGTTATAGACTTTGGAGGTTCGTGGGATCAGTTCTTGCCTTTAGCGGAGTTTGCCTACAACAACAGCTACCAGTCCAGCATTCAGAGGGCTCCTTATGAGGCGTTGTATGGTAGGCGGTGTCGGTCTCCGGTTGGATGGTTTGAGCCGGGAGAGGCTCGATTGATAGGTACAAATTTGGTTCACGAGGCCTTGAACAAGGTCAAGATCATTCAGGATAGGCTTCGTTCGGCTCAGTCCAGGCAGAAGAGCTATGCAGATCGTAAGGTTCGAGATGTAGCTTGATGGTTGGTGAGCGAGTATTGCTCCGAGTGTCGCCTATGAAGGGTGTGATGAGATTTGGGAAGAAGGGCAAGCTTAGCCCTAGGTTCATTGGCCCATTTGAGATTCTCGACCGTGTGGGAGAGGTGGCTTATAGGCTTGCCTTGCCGCCTAGCTTGTCAGCCGTGCATCCAGTTTTTCATGTGTCCATGCTTCGGAGGTATCACGGCGATCCGGCCCACGTGTTAGATTTCAGCACTGTCCAGTTGGACAAGGATCTGTCTTATGAGGAGGAGCCGGTGGCTATTCTAGATCGGCAGGTTCGACAGTTGAGGTCGAAGAGTTTTCCTTCAGTGCGTGTTCAGTGGAGAGGTCAGCCTCCTGAGGCATCGACCTGGGAGTCCGAGTCTGATATGCGGAGCCGTTATCCCCATCTTTTCCCTGACTCATGTACTTCTTTCTTTTGTCCGTTCGAGGACGAACGGTTGTTTTAGAGGTGGAGAATGTGATGACCCAAAGGGTCACCACCTGTTTTCTCATTCATTCCGTGCTTTCGAGGCCTTGAAAACCTTATTTTTAGTCGCCTCGATTTGCGTGCGCAGTCCGGGCGCGTTGCCGGAAAGCTTAAATATGAATTCTGTGTGAAAAATGATGAATTTTGGTATTAATATGATTAAAGTTTACTTTGGTCAACATTTTGGGTAAACGGACCCGGACCCGTGATTGGAGGGTCCGTAGAAAAATATGAGACTCGGGCATATGCCCGGAGTCGAATTCCGAGGTCTAGAACCCGAGAAATGAATTTTTCTGTGAAATTGTTTTTCTGAAATTAATATGGAAATTTGAAACAAAAATTGATTAGAACATGTTGGTATCGGGCCCGTATTTTGGTTCCGGCGCCCGGTATAGGTCTTATATGTGGTTTAAGCGCTTTCTGAGAAAGTTGGTTGATAGGGCATCATTTTACGTGTTTCGGACCTAAATCTTTAAAAATGAAAGTTTATGAAGTTTGATGAAAAAGTGATGATTTTGAGGTTTAATTCATTGAGTTTGATGTTATCTTGGCGATTTGATCGCACGAGTAAGTTCGTAGGATGTCGTTGAGTTAGTATGTGTGTATGGTTAGGAGCCCCGGGGGCTCGGGAGTGTTTTCTGAGGTGTTCGAGGTGGTTTTGAACTTAGAAAAGTTGCAGAAAATGGGTTTCAGCTGTTGCAGACAATTCCTTCTTCGCGTTCGCGACGCCTCTTCCGCGTTCGCGATGCGTTGAGTTGGTCCTTCATCGCGTTCGCATTACCCCCATCGTGAACGCATAGGGTTATTTGAGCCAGGGGGGCTTGGCCAAATTTTTCCTCTCCGCGTTCGCGTACAGCCCCTCGCGAACGCGTAGTCTTACAAATTCCTTCATCGCGTTCGCATTAGCTCCCACGCATTCGCATAGAACAAATTCTGAATTCCCGGCTTTTACTCTTCGCGTTCGGACCCCCTAAGCTCGCGAACGCGATGACCTTTCCAGTGATACCCTTCGAGAACGCGACCCTCATGTCGCGAACGCAAAGGGAAATTTTGCCCAGTGATTTTTTTTAAAATGTTCAAAACAGTAGCTACGGGTTTAACTCTAATTCTCACGAGCTCTCTTCTTCTCCAAGCTTCTAGGAGTCCACTGAAGCCCCCATTCTTCAAGACCTCTTGGGTTAGTAAATCCCAACTTATTTCCTTCATTTTTCTTCATTAATTACTGAAATTCTACGCTTAAATCACATAGATTAGGGTGAAAATTGGGGAAAATGGATAGAATTAGGGCTTTTCAATTTCCTTTGATTTAGACCTCGTTTTGGGGTCGGATTGGAAAACAAATTGTATATTCTCGGACTCGTGGGGGAATGGGTGATATGAAATTGGTTCGAACCTCGGGTTTTGACCAAGCGGGCCCGGGGTCGATTTTTGAAATTTTGGGAAGAAAGCTTAGGAAACTATATTTACGCATTGGGTTTGATTTGTTTAGCTTATATTAATGTTGTAAAGTCGTTATTTCATAGATTTGATTGAGTTGGAGCCGAATTCGAGAGGGAAGGCGGTCGTTGTGGATTGATTTAGCTGTGGAAGTTGAGGTAAGTGTTTGGTTTAACCCTAGCTTGAGGGAATAGGAGTTGAGTCTTGTTTGCTACTTGCTAATTGATCGAGTACGATGTATAGGCATGGTGACAAGTATCTATACATTGGTGTCTAGCATGACCGTGAGTCCTTAAAGGGTGATTATCATGATTTGTTGTGAATTCCATGTTAATTGAGGGTTTCTATATATTGTAAAGAACATGTGAAAAAAAAGATTATAATCAATTGATTTTCGTGGTGTTTTGGCTTGGTTGTGATACGAATTGAAAAGGTATCTGAGATTATAAAATTCTTGGGAGCATTGGCTCAAGTGATAAAGTGAGATGTGAAGTAAGAAATGAAAGAAAGCTAATGAGTTATTGGTTATTCCCTTGCCGGGATGTTTTGCTGTTTGGTAGACTTTTCTCCCTTGCCGGGATATTGAAATTGTTGTTATTGTTCCCTTGCCGGGATTCCTATTTTGTTTGTCTATTCCCTCACCCCATTGTTTGTGATTGTTGTTTGGGTGAGGACGAGTGATAAAGCACGATGGGTGATGCCGTGCACCATTGTGATATGAATACTAATGCACGAAGGAACATTCCGTGCCATGATATGATACTGATGCACGAAGGAACATTTCGTGCCATGATATGAGTGTTTATGCACGAAGGATCATTCTGTGCCATTATTTTGTGAGGTAAACCACGAAGGGTGATGCCGTGCACTCTATATGATTGTTTTGGAGAGAACGAGAGTAAAAGCAAGAAGGGTGGTGCCGTGCAACTGTTGATTTCCTACTCTTGTTGCTATTGTAGTTGTATTGTTTCATTCCTTAATTATTGATTTTATACTTGAACTGTTACAGCCCCTTCAGCATGCTCCCCCTCCCCCTTGACTGGTTAATTTCTGTATACCTTTATATTGCATACATATATATTGAACTGCACAGGTTTGTTTGGTAGTCCGGTCTAGCCTCGTCACCACTTCGCCGGGGTTAGGCCAGGCACTTACCAGCACATGGGGTCGGTTGTGCTGATGCTACACTCTGTGCATCTTTTTGCACAGATCACGGTGCCGGAGCAGCTTTTGGATAGCAGCAGTAGATTGGGAGTAGACCTTCAGTCCAGAGGCACCGAGGTAGCCTTGCTGACGCCCGCAGGCCCGGAGTCTCCTCTATCTCTATTTCAGTTTGTTATCCCTTGTACCAAAACAAACAGATTATGACTTCTTTCAGTCTATTGTATTTAGTAAATCTTAGAAGTTCGTGAGTATGGTGACACCAATCTTGGGTAGAGTTTTGTGTTGGAATTTCCGCATTTCTTTCAGTTATTTACATTTGAGACTTCCGCTTATATTATTAAACGCTTCGTTTTATTATATTGTTGATGTTTGCTAAAAGAGGTAACTAATAATTGGCTTGCCTAGCTCCTAATAGTAGGCGCCATCACGACTCCCGAGGGTGGGAAATTCGGGTCGTGACATCACACTTCAAACTCTCCCACTTCTGCATAATTTAATCCATTTTAAGCTTCCTACTTCTGCTTACACCAGACATTCTTTCTTTAAAAAAAGCTAAAAGAAATATGATAGAAGTCTATGGATGACTATGGAATTTTCAAGTGAAGAGATTGTTAATATAGCCAAAGAGTGCACCTAATCAATTTAATATCTATAAATGTAAAAGTAACTTTTCAGGTCTGTTTACTGTTTTACTTTCAGAGAATTGAATGAAACAAGATAAGTAGGTGGTAAAACAAGTAGGTGGTAAATGCAAAAAGAAATGTAACTTCATCCCTAATTAGCCTACAGTTTTTCTATAGTAAAAAAATAACTTCAGCCTGAAAAAAATTTCGCGTAACTTTTCGGGTCATTTACTATATGGTCAAACAAATTTAAATAAAAGATGTAGTAGGTGATAAAAGACAAAAAGTAGATAGTAAATGCAAAAAAGATAAGTATCAAGTTAAAAAAACATGCTGAAGTTTTTATCATGAGCTTTTTGAAAAACTTCAGCAAAAGATGCTGAAGTTAGTTAGTTCATATGTAAAAACTTCAGCACTAAATAAGCTGAAGTTTTCGTCCTGGATTCAATAGTTTTGTCGTAAAGCTTTTTCAAAAACTTCAGCAGAAGGTGCTGAAGTTATTTAGTTCATTTCTAAAAATTTCAGCACTTAATAAGCTGAAGTTTTTGTCCTACAGTCGACACTTTTGTTATGAGTTTTAACCAAAACTTCAGCTTAAAAAAGAGAAGTTAATTACTTCTTGCTGAAGTTTAGCATGTTGAATTTCAACATAAATATACTTAAGATTCATGATAAAAGACACAAACGTATTTGATACAACCCAAGGCAACTAATAAACTAATTAATGCAAATAGAACAAAAATTTAAAAAACAGACATTACATAATTCACACAAATTAATATATATTCACAGAATCCAAATTTTGTTTTCACTTAGATCCTTGATAAAAAAGAAAAAATTTATTTTTCATTTACGAGTTATTCTCTATTCAAAAAATTCACACAGACTCTCTTCATAATCTCCATAATCATGTCCTAGTTGATCTTCTGGAGTTTCATAACCACTATCTTATTTTCACTTTCCATGAGCCCTAAGATTTGCAACCAATTCTCTCCTGAATGTCAATGCCTGACTTTGATCGAAATTGAAGACATCTTCTTTCTTCAACTGCATATCAATGAACTTAAGAGCAAATACACCACAATCAACACTACAAAAAAAATATGAAAAAGAAATTGAAGAATAGTTAACACAAAGAGAAAAAATAATAAAGATAACATGCATGGTAAACACGTACTTGTTATCCTGTAGGGGTGTGTTCATCCACTTAATTTTAAATTTTTCCACGGGATTTTCCCCATAACTTTTATTATGTGCGCCAAAGACCAAGCATTGGAGACAGTGTGGGATCAACCGGGCATAATTTTGGACATGTTCAAGCGCACTGTGACGACCCAAAGGGTCATCACCTGTTTTCTTACCCATTCTGTACTTCCGAGGCCTTGGAAACCTCATTTAGGGTTGCCTCAATTTGCGTGCACAGTCCGGGCGCGTAGCCGGAAAGCTTAAATATGAATTTTGTGAGAAAAATGCTAAATATTGATATTAAATTGATTAAATTTGACTTCGGTCAGCATTTTTGGCAAACGGACCCAGATCCGTGATTTGACTGTCCCAGAGGGTCCGCAGGAAATATGGGACTTAGGCGTATGCCCGGAATTGAATTCCGAGGTCCCAAGCCCGAGAATGAATTTTTGTGTGAAATTATTTTCTGGAAATAATTAAGGAAAATAAAAATAAAATTTGATTAAAAGACTGTGGTATCGGGCCCGTATTTTGGTTCCGGCGCCCGGTACAAGTCTTATATATGGTTTAAGCGCTTTCTGTAAAGTTTGGTTGAAATCGGACGTCGTATGACGTGTTTCGGACTTAAAATGGAAATTTGATGTTTTAAGAAAACTTGGAGGAAATTATGAATTTTGAGGTTCAATTCGATGTATATGATGTTATTTTGGCGATTTGATCGCGCGGATAAGTGCGTAGGATGTTTTTGAGGTTCTGTATATATTTGGTTTGGAGCCCCGAGGGCTCGGGTGAGTTTTGGATAGGCATCGGAGTGCATTTTTTAACTTAGGAAAAATCTGGTATGAACAGGCCTGCAGGCTTCGCATTTGCGAAGCCTGGTTCGCAAATGCAAACTCGCAAATGCGAACTCGCAAATGCGAAGGCTGATCCGCAAATGCGAAACCAGCCCAGGCCTGACTATGATCGCAAATGCGAAGCTCCATGTTTCGCAAATGCGAGACCAAGTTCGCAAATGCGAAGGTCTCCTGTAAGGCCTGGCTTCGCAAATGCGAAGCAGAGGTCGCAATTCCCGTATTGCGAACCCCAGTTCGCAAATGCGACATCAGAGACCCAACAATTTCATACTTAGTCGAATTTTAAGTCATTTTTCACCCCACTTTCAAAATACAACTCCTTAGGCGATTTTTCAAGAACAAGTTTCATCCCAAATCAATTGTAAGTCGATTTTTACTTAACTCTTTCAATCATTAACATCATTTAACGTGTTTACAACTTAAAATCAATGATTTTCATGGGAGAAATTGGGGGTTTTGGGTAGAACCTAGGTTTTTTATAAATTGGGGATTTGGACCTCAATTTGAGGTCCGATTTCAAAAAAAATTACATATTTGAGTTCGTGGGGGAATGGGTAATCGGGTTTTGGTTCGAACTTCGGGTTTTGACCACGTGGGCCGGGGGAGATTTTGGAATTTTTGGGGAAAAACTTGGGAACTTCATTTTTATGCCTTCAAATTGATTCATTTAGTGTTTATTAAAGTAATTGAGCAATTTATGACTAGATCCGAGCGGATTGGAGGTGGAATCGCGGGGTAAAGCGATAGTTGAGGTTTGAGTGGAATTCAAGGCATCGAGGTAAGTGTTTGGTTTAACCCTAGCTTGAGGGATTAGGAATTGAGTCATAATTGATACTTGTTTGTATTGGGTACGACGTATGGGCATGGTGACGAGTATCCATGTGTCAGAGTCAAGCATGACCGTGAGTCTTAATTTGGTACCCTTGTTTGATCCTATGAACGTTGTGATTAAATATTGGTATTAGTTGTGCCAGGAAAAAGTTGAATAGGATTGGTTATAGCTGACTCTCCCTTTTCGGGATGTTTGACTTGTTGTTATAGTTCCCTTGCCGGGAAAGAGTATTAATTTGATTGTTCCCTTGCCGGGATTGTATTGTGTATTGTGTTGAAAGTAATGGGAGCGGGTGGTACGCCTACCACAATTGATATTGAAATGGGAGCGAGTGGTACGCCTACCACAAATTATATATTGAAATGGGAGGGAGTGGTACGCCTACCACAAATGATATATTGAAATGGGAGCGAGTGGTACGCCTACCACAAATGATATTGAAATGGGAGCGAGTGGCACGCCTACCACAAATGATATATTGAAATGGGAGCGAGTGGTACGCCTACCACAAATGATATATTGAAATGGGAGCGAGTGGTACGCCTACCACGAGTGATACCGAAATGGGAGCGGGTGGTACGCCTACCACGGGTGACATTGAAATGGGAGCGGGTGGTACGCCTACCACGAGATATTGAGAAATGGGATCGGGTTGCACGCCTGCAACAAGATGTGTTGAATATGAAAGTTGTTTTACCTTTCCATTATTGTTAGAAGTTAAACTATAGATGTACGTACCATTATTCCTGATATTTTGACTCTATCTGTTACCCTGAAGCATGCCCCCTTTCCCAGCTTAAATTGTTATTTTCCTGCTATTTTTCCGTCGTACTTGTGTGTATATATATATATATATATCTGCACAGGTTTATCTGGAGTCTGGTCCTGGCCTCCTCACTACCTCGCCGGGGTTAGGCCAGACACTTACCAGCACATAGGGTCGGTAGCGCTGATGCTACACTCTGTGCTATTTGCACAGGTCCAGGTTTCGAGCAGCAGCAGCAGCATTAGTACGGGAGTAGGCCTTCAGTCTGGTGAGACCCGAGGTAGCCTTGCATGCGTCCGCAAGCCCGGCGTCTCCCTTATTCTCTCTCTTTAGCATGTTGCCTCATTGTATTCGAGACAAACAGCTTAGGTTTTCTTTCAGACGTTTGTGTTCAGTATTCCTTAGCAGTTCATGAGTATTGTGACACCAGTCTTGGGTAGAGGATTATATTGACTATTCCGCATGTTGATTCAATTTCTATAATTAAGACTTCCGCTACTATTTAATTTCATTATTTTTATATTGTTGCTATGAATTGTTAAAAGGGATTATGTTGTAAACGGAAAGTAATTAAAAATTTGGCTTGCCTAGCTTCTACGAGTAGGCGCCATCACGACTCCCCAGGGTGGGAAATCTGGGTCGTGACACGCACGCTCATATGTTATATTGCCCATGGAATCATACACATATATAGTTTTCTCTTTAAAGTTCAGAATTCCAAAAAAGTAGTGCGTTGATCTCTGGCCCGACCTTGGCTTAAGTCGAAATGGAAAGAATACTTCTTCGGCAGATGCCCATGTGATACCACAGGAAAGGTCGAGGCCTCTTACATAGTTGGCCACCTTTTCATCCGTTGATTCTTCAAAAAAACAACTAAACTCGGTAAGTTCCTCAATAACCACTTTATCTTCATCTTCATAGTCCTCACATTCCTGTTTTTAGATGTCGTCTTTCTCTTTGATTTGCTCTTTTTTTTCATCCTCCATTCTCTGTTCCTTCCTTTTTCTAATTTTCTCCTTTTGTTCATCTGAAGGATGAACACTACCCAACTTAGTCATATACTGATCAAAAACTAAATCTGTTACTGCACATCTTGATTTTGGATAACTTGGAAGGCGATAGCAATATTTTTTGCGCAAGAAAAATATGCCCACTTCAATATGCTGCAAATGAACAACAACAAATGAAAATATGTCAAATAAAAACTTCAGCATGCATAAGTATGAAGTTTAGAAAAAACGCATTACAAAACTACAAAACAGCATGACAAAAACTTAAGCATATTCAGTTTGAAGTGTTAGGAAATAATCTAAAAAACTTCAGCATGTTTGATTTAAAAGTTTAGAATAAAACTAGAGAATACATGTCAAAAACTTCAGCAGGTTATGTTGAAGTTTTAGCAAATAAGCTGAACAACTTCAGCAGTTTTACTATGAATAAAGCTGAAGTTTGCCAATTTACATTACAAAAACTTTACTATAAAAATAAGCTAAAGTTTTGAGAAATACAGTTGAAAACCAATTCAAAAAACAAACTTAATAACTTACTTCATCCGAAAGATCAGAGGTAGGATCTACAAGCTCGGTAGAGAATGATTTTCGAATATCAATTCCAACTAATTTGAACTGGCATCCGTCTCCAAGCACTCTGTAAATCTTTGCATCAATCCACTGTATTGATTAACATAATGGAAGGGACACCTTCGTGTAGTCTTTCCTACTTTCCAATCTTGCCCCCTTCGCTTTTGTTTAGGAATGACGTAAGGAGATCTCAACCAAATACTCTCCACACGAATCCTTTTCCCTTTTTCATCTGGTTTTCTTTTTGCTTGCTCTTCCTGCTGTTCCGTCACAACTAACTGTTGCTGTTCAGCAGCAGGGGAAAAATCTACAGCCATGGTGGCAGATACTTGACCAACTCCCTGCTGTTCACGACGTTCTTGTCTCTCTTCACCAACAACAACAGCAGCAGAATTACCTTCTGAACCAGTCCCTTATGTACTACCCAGCGAAAATGAACATAAATTGAAGTTGGGGATATCACTGGTGTCACACATAGGAGAACTGGAAATCTTCCTTCTCTTAGGATTTGGAAGAAGTTGCGATGCATCATATGAGATCTGCAAAAGCAAAGAAAATATGAACATAAATACAACTGATACAAAAACACATTAGGCAAAAAAATACCTTGTAATCAAATTTCAGAAAATAACTACCTGGTCTAAGTGTTGAGACACAGATGGTGTTTGCATGCCAACAGATCCACTTCCTTTACCTCCAGATACGCCTATATCTTCATGCAAAAAAAACTAAATAATACTGACTAAATTTTATAAAATAATACAAACACATTTCACACCTGTCTGTGAGCCAACAGGTGTGAATAGATGTATTTCTCCTTTTTCATATAGCTGAATAAGCTCACCAAATTCTTTTTGAGCTGCATTGAGTCTTTCTGAATAATCATTCAAAAACATAAAAAAGAAAATAAAATATGTAAAACTTCAAACTGTAAAAAATATACTTGGATCAAATGTAATAAAATCATGATCTATAGAATACCTTGACGTTTGTCTTCCACTGTGGTTTCCCCAGGCTGCATGCCTTTGTCGATATCAGCAGCTCCAGCTTCATTCAATTGTGCACCAACGTCGAGGAGCATTGGAGTATTCTCTGGAAGGTTTTTCTCAACTCTATCTTCATTCAATTCAGCATCATCAGAGAGTTTTTGAGTTGTAACAATTGAAGCACAACTATTTTCAACTTCCACTGCATATTCATAAAGAGGTGGGATGGATCAATGACCTATATATGCATATATATATATATATATATATATATATATATATATATATATATATATATATATATATATATATATATATATATATATGTNAACTTCCTCTGCATATACATAAAGAGGGGGGATGGATCAATGACATATATATATATATATATATATATATATATATATATATATATATATATATATATATATATATAACATAGAAAAAAATTATACCTGTAGTGAAAATTTCCTGTGTATCTAGACCTACAAGTTCCTTGCAAATAGTTAGTGCTTCTGCAAACCGATTGCCTTTACCGATAGTGCTACCCACATCACTCGATGTCAGTTCTAAAGTACCAACAGGTGCATGATCTCCATCGCCAAACAAATTGCCTTTTGCAATATCACTGCCCAAAGCACAACTCGGTGCATGTTTTTCAATATCAACAACTTGATCATTTGCACCTTTCTTAGTTGATAACTCTTCATCATTTCCATCATTACTCAGTCTATCAACACTGGAATATTCATCTCCAACTTGTAGTTGAACATGTTGATTGCCTTCGAGAGTCGCTTCCTCACGTGTAATATTTTCATCTGCGACTTTATGCGATGCATCATGGGCAGCATGTTCTTCAGTATCAACAACTTGATCGTCTGCACCTTGCTTGCTTCCAACATTCTCAGTTGATAACTGTTCATCATTTCCATCTCTACTCAGTCTATCAACATTGGAACGTTCCTCTTCAACTTGTTCTTGGACATGTTGATCGCCTTCAAAAGTCGCTTCCTCACGTGTAGCATTTTCATCTGCGACTTTATGCGATGCATCATGAGCAGCATTAATATCCGATAGATGTTCGAAAGAGTCGTCCATCCTATCATATTGTTGATAGTTCATCAAATCAAAATTGCCATAGTCCATTCCATTTGACTTGTCGACAATCTTAAATAACTTTTCAAACTTCTCATCGAAATATTCCTAGAAAAAAAATTACTAACAATGATTAATCTGAATAACATTAGCAGAAAAAAAACTTCTCTATAAATTAGCTTACCTTCACTTTTCCAAAACCGCATCCACAATAGCAGATCGGTCATCCCGTTTAAACTGATCGACAACTTCTTTCGCGATCTTGCTTCTTTCTTTTTCTGCATGCCTTTGCACCTCCATCGTTACCCTCTAGTATAGAGACACATAACAAAACTTCAGATATAAAAGAATGCTGAAGTTCAGCAAATACAGAACACAACTTCAGCTATTATAATGCTGAAGTTCATCACAAACAGAACAAAACTTTAGCTCAAAAACATGCTGTAGTTTTACAAAAAAACAACCAAAAAACTTTAGCTCAAAACTTATAGAACATATTGTGTTGACTAATTCATTGTCAAACGCCGTTGTAGAATGGTTAGAACGACTCTGGGTACGAGGTGATTCGCCAATAACAGGAGTTTGATTTGCTTCTTTTGATCGACTCCGACTACGTGGGGATTCGCCAATAACAGGAGTTCGATTCGCTTCTTTTGATCGACTCGGACTACGTGGTGATTCACCAGTTGAAGGAACCGCATTAAGTACCTTTGAACGAATCCGGCTGCATGGTAATTGTCCAATTAAAGGCATTGAATTCAATTCCTCTTCTGTAGGAATTATATGCAATGCCCTTAACATGTGATATCCCCGTCTAATAAAAAAAAGTATATTATGAAAAAAAAAACTAATTCGTCAATATATTAACTGTAACGACCCGACCGGTTGTTCGGAGCTCTAGCACGTCGTTCAGCGGTTTGATGCCCTGAGTAGCTTCACTTCAGGTATTATGACTTGTACGCATGGTCGGAATTGAATTCCGGGAAGTTTGGAGTTGATTTGGAAAGAGAATTCTCAATTCGGAAGCTTTAAGTTGAAAGAATTGACTAAGACTGGATTTTTGAGTAAACGACCTCGGAATCGGGACTCGAAGATTCTAAGGTTTGTATGATGACTTTGGACTTGGGCGTATGTCCGGATCGGTTTTGGAAGACCCGGGAACGTTTCGGCACCTATTGTGGAAGTTAGCATTTTTGGAAAAAATTTATAAGTTTGGGTTGAAGTGCATTTCAGTGTTATCAATGTCCCTTAGGGATTCCGAGTCTGGGAATAGTTGTGTATGGTGATTCGGGTATTGGGAGCGCGATCAGAAGTGAATTCGGAGGTCCGTAGGTCATTTTGGAGTCATTTGGCTAAAGATAGAAATTTGAAGGTTTTTGAGAAGTTTGACCGGAAGTGGAACTTTTGATATCGGGGTCAGATTCCAATTCTGGAAGTTGGAGTAGGTCCGTAATGTCGAATATGACTTGTGTGCAAAATTTGAGATCAATCGGACGTGGTTTGATAGGTTTCGGCATTGAATGTAGAAGATGGAGTTCTAAACTTCATAAAGTTCGAATTGGGGTGTGATTCGTGATTTCAGGCATTGTTTGATGTGAGTTGAGGCCTCGAGCAGGTCCGCATTATGTTTTGGGACTGGTTGGTATGATTGGTTGGGGTCCCGGGGGCCTCGAGTGGATTTTGGATGGTTAACGGATCAATTTTGGAATTTGAGGAAGAATTGAGGTAGCTGATATCTGGTGTAACCGCACCTGCGAGGTTTTGGCCGCAGGTGCGGAGCAGAAGTGGCCATGGGGTCGCATATGTGGTATGGGCAAAGAAGTGCAGTGACCGCAGGTGCGAAGCTTTTACCACAGATGCGGGTGCGCATCTGCACTGAGGAGACTGCAGAAGCGGATCTTTTGGCCCTGAGCCTGGGACCGCAAAAGCGGCACGTGCGCCGCAGAAGCGGGGGCCGCAGGAGCGGTTTAGGCACCGCAGGTACGAAAATGCTGGAGGCAGTGAGGTTATTTTAAATCGGGGGTTGGGTTCATTTCAACCCCATTTCTTCCATTGGAGCCGATTTTGGAGCAACTTTGAGGTGCCATTTTCACCACCAAGCATGAGGTAAGTGGTTTATGTTATTTTTGAGTTAGATACATGATTGTATATGGATTTGAGCATGAAAATTTGTGAAAAACTTGGGGTTTGAGGGAAAACCTAGAAACTTAGTACTCTTGGATTTTTACCACGATTTTGGACATGAATGTAAGAGTAAATTATATATTTGAGTTCGTGAGGTTATGGGTAAACTTTATCTTCAAAAAATTTCGTAATCCGGGCACGTGGGCCCGAGGGCATTTTTGTCAACTTTTTGATCGGGGTTAGAAATTGTTATAAATTGGATTATTATGAGTAATTGAACATATGTTAATGGATTTGCATAATTATTGGCTAGTTTTGGAGCGTTGTGCATCAATTTGAGTCTTCGGAATGGCGTGGAATGCCGGTTATGAAACTTCGGAGCAAGGTGAGTCTCCTTTCTGACCTTGTAAGAGGGAATTGTCCCCATAGGTGAGTTAATTGGTTATGTGCTCCTATTTGTGGGGGCTACGTATGCACGAGGTGACGAGAGTCCGTGCGTAGCTACTATTTGCTTAAGTACGGGTAGTTTAGGGCCCAAAAGCATGCTTTACTTGTAATATTTGCAACCTTGTTGACAAATTTAAAAATGCTTAAAACATATCGAACGTGTAAATGAATTTCTAAAAGGCTAGATAACATTTCTTGACTTTTAAAAGAGAAACTTGCCTTTTCCTGAATAATTTCTCCTTGATGAATTATTGATTTGACTATTGAATATCTATAGTGGAACGGGTCGAACGCCTCGGTAGATTAAATAGATGCATCTATGGTTCGCTCCATTCGATCCTATGGCAGTGCACAGTTTATATAATGTTGGATCGGGCCGTACGACCTCGGCATGATTTGCGCAATTTTGTATTGCTTGCCTTGAAATTTATTGAAGTGATATTGTTTCTTCCCAGCTTGAGAATAAATGTATAAATGATGAAAAGGAATTTGAGAATTTCCTATAAAAGAAAGAATTGTTTACTTGCTTCATTCTATTGAATTACAATCATGTTTATACAAATCCTCGATTTATTATATTATTAACGTATCATTATTGGACCACTAGTAAGTGTCGAAGTCGACCTCTCGTCTCTACTTCTTCGAGATTAGATGGGATACTTACTGAGTACATGTTATTTTCATACTCATGCTACACTTGCTGTGCATTTTTGTTGCACAGGCACATGTATTTCTAGTGGCCTACTGGGCGTAGCAGCATGGATGATACGGGGACTAGGTGAGCTGCATTTCTCGAGGCGGCCCGCAGCCAGTATTGTCTCTTTCAGCGTATTGTATTTACTTTCTGTCCAATTTGTATTACGGATAGTTATTGTACTTTATTCGATTCCTTAGTAATTGCTCATGCACTTGTGACACCGGGATCTGGGATGTCTATGGGATTAGTCAGTATTTTGAAATTGTTAAAGATATCATTATTTATTCAGTGGAATTTATTCTTTATTGTTTAAATGTATAAAAGAAGTGAATTCAGAAATATCTAAAACAAGAAGTTACTAGTTATTTAGTGTTGGCTTGCCTGACAATGGTGTCCGACGCCATCACGACCCTTATGGATTTTGGGTCGTGACATTAACACAAAGACAAAAATAAAAAAAATTAACTTACAGCATGATTACTGAAGTAATCAAAAAGTTCGTTATATTTAGGCTCTCCCACACATACATAACGTAACATCCTGGGAACCTGAGGGGTATCAAGGTACTCATCCTCTCTTAAATACTTCTCCCGAATATCTGGGAAGCGCTCATAGAACCAAGCACATAACGGAAATGGAAATCCACCAACTTTATACTCAGTTGAATGAAATTTGTTCTGCTTGTCTAATGCATGTTTCAGTGAGTAAATGAGCTTCTCATAACACACATTACCCCAAGGATATTCAGCACAAGCCCTATCATCTTCAACAATAGCTGCATACTCCTCCAGCACAGATGATTCAGTCTTTTCTCCAAACAAAATAGACTCCACAACAAGAATTTCCATAAGCTTCACAGCATCTTCATCACTCTCGCATACGTGTCTGAAATTCACAGCATTCTTTGGAATTGCATCCCGAGTCATAAAATCTCGAATATCCTTCAGGGTCACACCCTTAGACTTCTCAAAATAGAGCTTCAGAATATTGCTCTCTCGATTAATTGGTTTTTCAACATTATGTGATTTGATCCGCAAACCACACATAATGTGAAAGTCTTCAAGGGTGAAGGAAACATCATGGCCAAAATGCAGCATGAAGTTGGTTCATTGTTTGTGTCTTTCTCGAATATTCACCAATGATTGAGACTCCATTAGTTTCAAGATTGAAATTCTCCATAGCCATAATATATCGAAATGTACCATTATTAAGCTTATCCCGTTGTGCGGGAGTCAAGAAACGTGCAATTAAACTCTTCAAATCGTGGTTCCCCTTCCAGTAACCACGACAGTTAAACCAATATCGAAACTCATAATATCTATCCCATGGTTTTGTAGGTGGAGCGGCAGGGACTAAGGACCTGTGGATATTATATGTTGTTTAGGTGCTTTAGGATCTTTAGGTGCATTAGCTGCTTTACGTGCTTTAGCTGCTTTATGATCTTTAGGTGCTTTAGGATTTGTAGGTGATTTGGATTTTCTAGACGCCATCTGTTCAAAAAAAATTAAAAGATACAAAAAATAACATCAGAACATTATCAAAAAAATCAATTAAAACTTCAGCTCCTAGAGCTAAAGTTCACCAGTTACAAAACAAAAACTTCAGTTCATAGAGCTGAAGTTCACCAGTTACAAAACAAAAACTTCAGCTCCTAGAGCTGAAGTTCACCGGTTACAAAATAAAACATTCAGCAAAAACATGCTGTAGTTTTAACAAAAAACAAAACACAAATTCAACTCCAAAACAATGCTGAAGTTCATAAAAAATATAACAAAAAATACAAAATACGAAACAAAACTTCAGCTCCTAAAACAAAGGTATCATTGAAGTATTATAAACTTCACACTTTAATAGTAACATCTATTTAACTCTCAAAATTTTTAAAAATTTCGATGTCTCCAAAAATCACTGAAGAATTTATAGTATTTTCATCAAAAACACAAACACATGATCAAAAAACCTAAAAATACAATCGTAAAAGTAAAACTAATGCACTTATCAAAGTAAACCATAGGAAACTATATTATCATAAATACATGACTATCAATTTTCATCTAATTTTGCACCCAAAAAAAATGACTATCAAAACCAAAACCAGAATTAAATCGTAAAAACTAATACTAAAATAAAACTCAGAAAGTTAATGCAATGTACCTATGATTATACTTAATGTTATTGGGGTACAAACAGTTGAAAAATCAAAAATAACGACGAAAACCGTTTGATTTCAGAGAAGAACAAATCAAAAAATGCAAATAACGGGAGAGAGAGAGAGAGAGAGAGAGAGAGAGAGAGAGAGAGAGAGAGAGAGAGAGAGAGAGAGAGACAGTAGAGGACTAGTGTATACTTGGAGAGAAATTAGTCTTTTAATAAAGAAGGGCAAAAAAGTCTTTTTAAAAGGCTTTTAACAAAAAAAAACGGTTACGAGTGCAAACAGAAAAACAAAGCGGCTACAGGTTAAAAAGGGGCGACCAAATAGGACGGCCTATGCAATTTTTACAGTATGTTTGGGCCGAAGGGCCATTTTGTGTCTGTGGGAAAAAACATGAGTTATTAAAATTTTGAGGAGTTATAGAGGATAGTTTTCTCTTATGGTAAATTAGAAGGAATTTTTACCTCCTATTGCAAAGGTTAACACCTTATTTATTTTAAATAAATACCATTTAAACTAATTATATTCTATAGATACCTTTTAAAGTTTATAGCAAAATATTTAATTTTGGTTACCTCCTAGCCCTAAGCCACTATATACGCTAATCAGTTACAATATTTTCTTTCTCTCTCTACTTTGTTACATCCCATTCTCTTCCCCCATACCATTAAAATTTCCGATTTTCTTCCTCTTCTCTGTCTAGCCAACGATTCTTTCCCTTTCATAAAACAACCAAATTCCTTACGAAATATTCGAAGACCAAGAGGAGTAAACGAAGCTGTTCAACTGAAGCTGTTCAAGCCTCAGTTGATTATCTTTCTGCGTTGATTTGGGAATACAGAAGTGAGGCAAGGCAAGGAAAACCCTACATCTGAACTTGAATTAGAATTGAAAGGCTTAAGGCTAGGGCACAAATGAGTAGAAATAGCGATTTTCTCCATTTTGGAGTAGAAATTGAGAGGAAAAGAGGGAATCTAGGGAAAAAGGGACCTTTTCTTTTTTGGGTTCTTGATTTGGTTCTACTTATCCTCCAGCTCGACGAGACGACATTAGGGTTATTCTTGAACAAAGACGACGGCGTTTGGGGCTGAGCAAGTTGAATTTTCTGTTAATATATTGTCACGACCCGGATTTCCCACCCTCAGGAGTCGTGATGGCGCCTACTCGTAGAAGCTAGGCAAGCCAAATTTTTAATTACTTTCCGTTTACAACATAATCCCTTTTAACAATTCTTGGCAACAATATAAAAAACAATGAAATTAAATAGTAGCGCAAGTCTTAATTATAGAAACTGAATCAACATGCGGAATAGTCAATATAATCCTCTACCCAAGACTGGTGTCACAATACTCACGAACTGCTAAGAAATACTAAACACAAACGTCTGAAAGAAAACATAAGTTGTTTGTCTCGAATACAATGAGGCAACAGGCTAAAAAGAGAGAATAAGGGAGACGCCGGACTTGCGGACGCCAGCAAGGCTACCTCGGGTCTCACCGGACTGAAGGCCTGCTCCCGTACTAATGTTGCTGCTGCTGCTGCTCGAAACCTGGACCTGTGCAAATAGCACAGAGTGTAGCATCAGCACAACCGACCCCATGTGCTGGTAAGTGTCTGGCCCAACCCCGGTGAGGTAGTGATGAGGCTAGGACCAGACTCCAGATAAACTTGTGCAGATATATATATACAAGTACAACAGAAAAATAGCAAGAAAGTAACAATTTAAGCTGGGGAAGGGAGCATGCTTCAGGGTAACAGATAGAATCAAAATATCAGGAATAATGGTATGTACATCTACAGTTTAACTTCTAACATTAATGAAAAGGTAAAACAACTTTCATATTCAACTCATTTTGTTGCAGGCGTGCAACCCGATCCCATTTCTCATTATCTCGTGGTAGGCGTACCACCCGCTCCCATTTCAATATCACTCGTGGTAGGCGTACCAACCCGCTCCCATTTCAGTATCACTTGTGGTAGGCGTACCACCCGATCCCATTTTAACATCACTTGTGGTAGGCATACCACCCGCACCCATTTCAATATCACTTGTGGTAGGCGTACCACCCGATCCCATTTCAATATCACTTGTGGTAGGCGTACCACCCGATCCCATTTCAATATCACTTGTGGTAGGCGTACCACCCGCTCCCTTTACTTTCAACACAATGCACAATACAATCCCGGCAAGGGAACAATCAAATTAATACTCTTCCCGGCAAGTGAACAATCAAATTAATACTCTTTCCCGGCAAGGGAACTATAACAACAAGTCAAACATCCCGACAAGGGAGAGTCAACTATAACCAATCCTATTCAACTTCTTCCTGGCACAACTAATACCAATATTTAATCACAACGTTCATAGGATCAAACAAGGGTACACAATTATCAAATTAAGACTCACGGTCATGCTTGACACCGACGCATGGATACTCGTCACCATGCCCATACGTCGTACTCAACACAAACAAGTAGCAATTATGACTCAACTCTTAATCCCTCAAGCTAGGATTAAACCAAACACTTACCTCGATGCTTTGAACTCAACTCAAGCCTCAACTATAGCTTTACCCCGTGATTCCACCTCCAATCCGCTCGAATCTAGCCACAAATTACTCAATTACTTTACTAAACACTAAATGAATCAATTTGAATGCATAAAAATGAATTTCCCAAGTTTTTCCCAAAAATTCCAAAATCGCCCCCGGGCCCACGTGGTCAAAACCCGAAGTTCGAACCAAAACCCGGTTACCCATTCCCCCACGAACTCAAATATGTAATTTGTTTTGAAATCGGACCTCAAATTGAGGTCCAAATCCCCAATTTTTGAAAAACCTAGGTTCTACCCAAAACCCCCAATTTCACCCATGAAAATCATTGATTCTAAGTGGAAAACATGTTAAATGATGTTAATGAGTGAAAGAATTAAGTAAAATCGACTTACAAATGATTTGGGATGAAACTTGTTCTTGATAAATCGCCTAAGGAGTTGTATTTTGAAAGTGGGGTGAAAAATGGCCTAAAATTCGACTAAGTATGAAAATTGCTGGGCTGCAGATATGAGAATTGCGATCTGCGGTTCGCAATGGCGAACCCCGACCATTTGTGGGAATTGCGAAGCTGGGATGCATTTGCGAACCCTTCCCATTTAGCCAGTTCTCGCATTTGCGAAGGGAAAAGTCGCATTTGCGGCCACCCTACTTTCACATTTGCGAACACAGGGATCGCATTTGCGATCGGTGGCCAAAATCCCACAATTCGCAATTGCGATGCAAAGCTCGCATTTGCGAGCTCGCAATTGCGAGATGATCTTCGCAAATGCGAAAACTACAGAGCTGAACATACCAGATTTTACAAAGTTCAAAAATGCAATCCGTGGCCTATCCAAACCTCACCCGAGCCCTCGGGGCTCCCAACCAAACATACACACAACCTCAAAAACATCCTACGGACTTGTCCGTGCGATCAAATCGCCAAAATAACATCATATACATCGAATCAAGCCTCAAAACTCATGATTTCTTCCAAATTTTCATATAACATCAAATTTCCATTTTAAGTCCGAAACACGTCAAACGACGTCCGTTTTCAACCAAACTTTACAGAAAGCGCTTAAACCATATATAAGACTTGTACCGGGCGCCGGAACCAAAATACGAGCCCGATTCCACAGTCTTTTAATCAAATTTCATTTTTATTTTCCTTAATCATTTCCTAAAAACAATTTCACACAAAAAATTCTTTTCTCGGGCTTGGGACCTCGGAATTCGATTCCAGGCATACGCCCAGGTCCCATATTTTCCTACGGCCCCTCCGGGACCGTCAAATCACGGGTCCGGGTCCGTTTACCCAAAATGTTGACCGAAGTCAAATTTATTCACATTAATATCAATATTTAGCATTTTTCACAAAGAATTCATATTTAAGCTTTCCGGCTACGCGCCCGAACTGCGCACGCAAATCGAGGCAACCCTAAATGAGGTTTTCAAGGCCTCGGAAGCATAGAAAGAGTAAGGAAACAAGTGATGACCCTTTGGGTCGTCACATTCTCCACCTCTAAAACAACCGTTCGTCCTCGAACGGACAAAAGAAAGAAGTACCTGAGTCGGGAAAAAGATGAGGATAACGGCTCCGCATATCGGACTCGGACTCCCAGGTCGATGCCTCAGGGGGCTGACCTCTCCACTGAACATGCACAGAAGGAAAACTCTTGGATCTCAACTGACGAACCTGCCGGTCTAGAATAGTTACCGGCTCCTCCTCATAAGACAAATCCTTGTCCAACTGGACAGTGTTGAAATCTAACACGTGGGCTGGATCGCCGTGATACCTCCGAAGCATGGATACATGGAAAACTGGGTGCACGGCTGATAAGCTAGGCGGCAATGCAAGTCTATAAGCCACCTCTCCCACTCGATCAAGAATCTCAAACGGACCAATGAACCTTGGGCTAAGCTTGCCCTTCTTTCCAAATCTCATCACGCCCTTCATAGGCGACACTCGGAGCAATACCCGCTCACCAACCATGAAAGCTACATCTCGAACCTTACGATCCGCATAGCTCTTTTGCCTAGACTGAGCTGAACGAAGCCTATCCTGAATGATCTTGACCTTGTCCAAGGCCTCCTGAACCAAATATGTACCCAACAACCGAGCCTCTCCCGGCTCAAACCATCCAACCGGAGACCGACACCGCCTACCATATAAAGCCTCATAAGGAGCCAT
>NW_017670323.1:443262-488035 GCF_001879085.1 Nicotiana attenuata
CACCTCTAGTACCTCTACCCCCGCCTCTAGCTGGCTGGGCGGCTTGTGGAACATCTGGTGCCTGAATCATAGGACGGGGACCCTGCTGCTGAGAACTGCTCGAAGCTCGAGGGCAATACCTAGCAATGTGCCTCGTGTCGCCACAAGTAAAACAAGCCCTCGGCTGTTGAGTCTGCTAGCCCTGTCGACCTGAATGACCACCACGGAAACCTTGGAGCGGCGGCGCACTGATAGGAGCTGACGGTGCACTGAATGGCTGCTGATCAGAATAATGCCCACGGACGATCACCTGGGGCACCCTGAGAAACCTGGAGGGCTGACTGGAAAGGCCTAGAAGGCTGACCCCTATCATCAGAATCTCTGCCTCCAGATGAGGCACCACTGAATCGGCCTGACTGACGGGGTCTCTTGTCTTCTCTATGACCACCCCCCTGTGGCAATACCATCTCGATCCTCCGGGCCACATTGGCCGCCTCCTGAAAAGTGATGTCACTCCCCGCCTCTCTAGCCATCTAGAGATGAATAGGCTGAATGAGTCCATCAATAAACCGTCTCACTCTCTCCCTCTCAGTGGGGAGTATGACAATAGCATGGCGAGCCAACTCAATAAAACTGGTCTCGTACTGGGTGACTGACATGGATCCCTGGTGGAGACGCTCGAACTGCCTCCAATAGGCCCCACGCTGCGTGATAGGAAGAAAATTCTCCAGAAACAACACTGAAAACCGATCCCATGTCAAGGCTGGAGACCCTGCTGGTCTAGCTAAATAGAAATCCCTCCACCAAGTCTTGGCGGATCCAGATAGGCGAAATGCAGCAAAGTCCACTCCATTGGACTCAACAATACCCATGTTCCGAAGAACCTCGTGGCAGCTGTCCAAATAATCCTGAGGATCCTCGGTTGGTGCACCGCTGAATGTAGTAGTGAAGAGCTTGGTAAACCTGTCCAATCTCCACAAAGCATCGGCAGACATAGCTGCCCCATCACCGGCCTAGGCTACCACACCCGGCTGAGCTGCTCCAACTGGCTGAACTGCTGGAGTCTGAATCGGGGGAACTTCCTGCTCCGGAGTACGAGTAGCAGGAGTCTGGGCCCCTCCTCCAGCCTGAGAGACGGCTGGTGCTACAAGAAGCAAACCTGCTCGGGTGACGCTCTCCATGAGGCCCACCAATCGGACTAGAGCATCCTGAAGAACTGGGGTAGCAATAAACCCCTCTGGGACCTGAGCTGGGCCCACCGGAACTCCTGGGGCTGGGGTCGGAACCTCCTCGTCAATGTCAACCTGAGGCTCAGCCACTGGTGCTGATGCTCAGGACTAAGCTCCGCCTCTACCTCGGCCTCTAGCACGACCTTGGCCTCGCCCTCTGCCCCTAGCAGGAGCTGTCTGGGGCTCGGACTGCTAGTCGGAAGATGAAGAAGCACGTGTTCTCGCCATCTGCGAAAGAACAGAGTAGAAATTCATTTAGCATTGAGAAACCGAACCGCACGACAAGAAAAAACAAATGTGAAACTTTTCCTAACTCGGTAGCCTCTGGGGGATAAATACAGACATCTCCGTACCGATCCCTCAGACTCTACTAAGCTTGTCCTTGAGTTGTGAGACCTATGTAACCTAGAGCTCTGATACCAACTTGTCACGACTCGGATTTCCCACCCTCGGGAGTCGTGATGGCACCTACTCATAAAAGCTAGGCAAGCTAAATTTTTAATTACTTTCCGTTTACAACATAATCCCTTTTAACAATTCATGGCAACAATATAAAAACAATGAAATTAAATAGTAGCGCAAGTCTTAATTAAAGAAACTGAATCTACATGCGGAATAGTCAATATAATCCTCTACCCAAGACTGGTGTCACAATACTCACGAACTGCTAAGAAATACTAAACACAAACGTCTGAAAGAAAACATAAGCTATTTGTCTCGAATACAATGAGGCAACAGGCTAAAAAGAGAGAATAAGGGAGACGCCGGGCTTGCGGACGCCTGCAAGGCTACCTCGGGTCTCACCGGACTGAAGGCCTGCTCCTGTACTAATGTTGCTGATGCTGCTGCTCGAAACCTAGACCTGTGCAAATAGCACAGAGTGTAGCATCAGCACAACAGACCCCATGTGCTGGTAAGTGTCTGGCCTAACCCCGGCGAGGTAGTGACGAGGCTAGGACCAGACTCCAGATAAACATGTGCAGATATATATATACAAGTAGAACGGAAAAATAGCAAGAAAATAACAATTTAAGCTGGGGAAGGGAGCATGCTTCAGGGTAACAGATAGAATCAAAATATCAGGAATAATGGTACGTACATCTACAGTTTAATTCTAACATTAATGAAAAGGTAAAACAACTTTCATATTCAACTCATCTTGTTGCAGGTGTGCAACCCGATCCCATTTCTCATTATCTCGTGGTAGGCGTACCACCCGCTCCCATTTTAATATCACTCGTGGTAGGCGTACCACCCGCTCCCATTTCAGTATCACTTGTGGTAGGCGTACCACCCGATCCCATTTCAACATCACTTGTGGTAGGCGTACCACCCGCTCCCATTTCAATATCACTTGTGGTAGGCGTACCACCCGATCCCATAAATATCACTTGTGGTAGGCGTACCACCCGATCCCATTTCAATATCACTTGTGGTAGGCGTACCACCCGCTCCCTTTACTTTCAACACAATACACAATACAATCCCGGCAAGGGAACAATCAAATTAATACTCTTCCCGGCAAGGGAACAATCAAATTAATACTCTTTCCCGGCAAGGGAACTATAACAACAAGTCAAACATCCCGACAAGGCAGAGTCAGCTATAACCAATCCCATTCAACTTCTTCCTGGCACAACTAATACCAATATTTAATCACAACGTTCATAGGATCAAACAAGGGTACACAATTATCAAATTAAGACTTACGGTCATGCTTGACACCGATGCATGGATACTCGTCACCATGCCCATACGTCGTACTCAACACAAACAAGTAGCAATTATGACTCAACTCCTAATCCCTCAAGCTAGGGTTAAACCAAACACTTATCTCGATGCTTTGAACTCAACTCAAGCCTCAACTATAGCTTTACCCCGTGATTCCACCTCCAATCCGCTCGAATCTAGCCACAATTACTCAATTACTTTACTAAACACTAAATGAATCAATTTGAATGCATAAAAATGAATTTCCCAAGTTTTTCCCAAAAATTCCAAAATTGCCCCCGGGCCCACGTGGTCAAAACCCGAAGTTCGAACCAAAACCCGGTTACCATCCCCCACAAACTCAAATATGTAATTTGATTTGAAATCGGACCTCAAATTGAGGTCTAAATCCCCAATTTTTGAAAACCCTAGGTTCTACCCAAAACCCCCTAATTTCGCCCATGAAAATCATTGATTCTAAGTAGAAAACATGTTAAATGATGTTAATGAGTGAAAGAATTAAGTAAAAATCGACTTACAAATGATTTGGGATGAAACTTATTCTTGAAAAATCGCCTAAGGAGTTGTATTTTGAAAGTGGGGTGAAAAATGGCCTAAAATTCGACTAAGTATGAAAATTGCTGGGCTGCAGATATGAGAATTGCGAACTGGAGTTCGCAATTGTGAACCCCGACCATTTGTGGGAATTGCAAAGCTGGGATCGCATTTGCGAACCCTTCCCATTTAGCCAGTTCTCGCATTTGCGAAGGGAAAAGTCGCATTTGCGACCACCCTACTTTCGCATTTGCGAACACAGGGATTGCATTTGCGATCACTGGCCAAAATCCCACAATTCGCAATTGCGATACAAAGCTCGCATTTGCGAGCTTGCAATTGCGAGATGATCTTCGCAAATGCGAAAACAACAGAGCTGAACATACTAGATTTTACAAAGTTCAAAAATGCAATCCGTGGCCTATCCAAAACTCACCCGAGCCCTCGGGCTCCCAACCAAACATATACACAACCTCAAAAATATCCTACGGACTTGTCCGTGCGATCAAATCGCCAAAATAACATCATATACACCGAATCAAGCCTCAAAACTCATGATTTCTTCCAAATTTTCATAAAACATCAAATTTCCATTTTAAGTTCGAAACACGTCAAACGACGTCCGTTTTCAACCAAACTTTACAGAAAGCGCTTAAACCATATATAAGACTTGTACTGGGTGCCGGAACCAAAATACGAGCCCGATTCCATAGTCTTTTAATTAAATTTTATTTTTATTTTCCTTAATCATTTCTAGAAAATAATTTCATACAAAAATTCATTTCTCGGGCTTGGGACCTTGGAATTCGATTTCGGGCATACGCCCAGGTCCCATATTTTCCTACGGACCCTCCGGGACCGTCAAATCACGGGTCCGGATCCGTTTACCCAAAATATTGACCGAAGTCAAATTTATTCATATTAATATCAAAATTTAGCGTTTTTCACACAGAATTCATATTTAAGCTTTCCGGCTACGCACCCGGACTGCGCACGCAAATCGAGGCAACCCTAAATGAGGTTTCAAGGCCTCGGAAGCACAGAAAGAGTAAGAAAACAAGTGATGACCCTTTGGGTCGTCACATATATTTCAAAGTATTTCAATATTTCTCGCTGTCTTTCCATGTATATCACTATATTCATTGTCTTTTTTTAATTGTATTTCAATGTATCCCGCTGTATTCTATGTATTTCATTGTATTCACTATCTTGCTAATAATTTATGTATTCAGATGTATTATATAATTTCTCTGAAGATTGCTATATTTTTGGGGTATTTTTCGGTTGAGAATCTTTTTTAAAACTGAAAATACAAAATTTGTGTGTTATAATTGAGTTTGTTGAGTTATATTAGGAGTCTATTATGTTAATTGATTCACTTTCCATTTTAAAAACAGTGTAATCCCCTTTTTCACGTCGTGAATACAGTCGAATACAATAAATCTGTCCAGCTGTAATCCCATGTTTCATTCCATGAATACAGTCGAATACACTCGAATACAACAACTGATTAGCTGGACTTCCCTGATTCACGCCTATTTTTGCTACTGTATTCATGAATACAATAGCTTAAATACATCAAATACATCTTATAACCACAGAAAAGGTATCTATAATTCGTAATATAGCAAATGATATCTATAGATGTCTAATTACTACTAAAAGATGGTGCTTTATGAAAATTTATGTCTCAAAATATATGAGTTCGAAAATGGGAACTCGCCATTTCTTGTTTGGACCATGGAGCCTCGTTGCTGTTTTAGTGTACAATACTCATAATTGGGCCTGTGACCCAAGAGAATTGGACTCAGGCCTCAATCGAGGTATTCTATACTCTATATTCCTTCAGGCCCTGTGCTAACCGTACGCCTCAACGGCAACGGTGGCGGTAGCGACAGCGACGTTGGGTTGCGCAACCATTCCCGTCGCCTCGTCATAAGAACTCCGCCGGTTTCCCGTTGCACAGCTCAGCCGTTATTCTGACCTGTCTTCCACGGGAAGCTTTTCATGGCGACCAAAACCCAAAACCTCAACGACGAAGACATTGAGGACGAATGTCTCTGTTCTGAGACCACCACGACTTGCTCTATTCTTTTGGACCTAGAAGAGACACAGTACTTGGCTCTGAATCGTCCGAATGGTTACCTGACGGGAGAATCACGAATAGAGAGAGCGTGGTCCCATTGGAAGAAGATAGGTGAGCCCAAACGTATAGTGGCACCAATGGTTGACAACTCGGAGCTGCCTTTCCGCCTTCTTTGTCGAAATTATGGTGCTGATGCTGCTTATACTCCTATGCTTCACTCCCGTCTCTTCACCGAAGATGAAAAATATCGCTCTATGGAATTTACCACCTGCAAGGTATCTACTTTTTGTTGTACTTATATGGAATTTCTTATCAAGTTCTTTCGCTCCTGTTTTGTGCATAAATTCTTCAATACTAGTATTGCATTTCAGCTAATTCTATTTCATTTTATATAGGAGGACCGTCCACTTTTCGTTCAATTCTGTGCAAACAATCCAGACATTTTGCTGGAAGCAGCTCGAAAAGTCGAGCCTTATTGTGACTATGTGGACATCAACTTTGGGTAGGCTCCTTTTTCAATGTTTCCTAATCGAGATGCCTAGATTTTTCTCATATACTATGCTCAACAACCTAGTCTAATCTTGCGCCATGTTATTGGTTCTAGTGATAATTTACCCTACCAGCTTCGTATACTCTATTTCTACCTGAAGTTTTTATTTTGATACAAAGGATAGTTGTTTGTCTAAAAACATATTGAGTATTTAATGATAATCGAAGTTGCACCAACATGAATGCAGTCACATACCTTAACATCTTGATTCCACTCTTGGAAGGAATAAAAGGTAACTATTGGAGCAACTAGGATTAATTTGTTCTTAGAGCTATTTACTCTATTGCAGACATTTCTGCTACACCTTGTCTCCAACCTAGAATGAAAAATTTGTGGTTTCAGTGTTTTTCTTTTGAACATTTATTAAAATAAGATTAGATTAAGTGGTTTGGAATGATAGAATGATTCCAGAGGGGCATTTGTACAGTTTTGACCAAACGGCTAACTAAGGGAGAGAAACAGAATAATAGAATCTGAAGCAGACACAATCGAAAGAAAGCTTAGGCCGAATGGAGGGGCTTGCAACAGGAATACGGGCATTGCTCATATTAAAAATTTCCTGCCTAAACCAATTGGGGTGATAGACACCCGCGCACTGCCAGTGGTTATCTGAACTAACGATAAACGAGGGTCTGATTGTGGGTTTTGGTTTCAAACTTTCCATTTTTTGACTCACATAAAACATTGGTGGTTTGGGTAATTACTCTATTCTTTCTCAAACTGTCTCCATACCTGCCGAAACCTAAGCTGCGCGGACTCTTTGATTTTGGTGCCGTCCCCTACCCGATACGAGACGGGGACGGGGACGGGGACGGGAGCGGGATACGTCCCGGATTCGGTCAACTGACTTCGGACACTTTGACCGGAGTCCATCGACAAATTTGGGAGAAAAATTAAGATTTTGATTTCTCAAAATAAAAAATAAAACAGATTTAGGAGAATGGAAGAATAATGTCCATCTTGGAGAATGAAAGATTGAATATTCTACAATATTCATCTAAGTTTTTCATAGAATATATCTCAAAATTTACAATTTTTTTTTATAGCTTTATTTTTTATTAGCCGAATCCCGCACCCGTATCCATATCCGGATCCACACCCCCGAATCTTAAAATTTAGATTTTGTCGAATCCAATACTCAGATTTGTCCCCGTATCGAATATCCGCACCCGAGTCCGAACAACTTAGGCCGAAACCCATTCCTAACTGTCAATTACCATGTCCAATAGAAGGCCTGGAAGAAAAACAAGAAGAGGAATTAAGATAGTTAAGCGTCCACCCAGAATCATCAAAGGGTAAGATGCAAGACTAGATCGGTTACGTTATAATTCTTACATTCTGATTCCCAACTTATATAAGTCAAAACAAAGTCTAAATTAGAGTTGGAAAACGACAGAACTAGCTCCAATACAGGACTAATATGCAGTAACTAGCTCTACATTTTTTTTCCACTTGCGTATTGAATTCATGTGCTTGCTTATGTTGTGGTGAAGGATATCGTGATGTAGAGCAGCTTTTCTCCCAGATCAAGATTTGTGGTTTTATTTTCTCTTTCTGCATTTCCTTCTATACTGTTTTATGCGCGCGACTGCAGATTTTGTGTCTATATTTCCTGGATTATCTATGCAGATTATTTCCCCTCCATCTTTGCTGTCAGCTCAGTTTGCTAAACTACTACTACTTGCTATGCAGGTGTCCCCAGCGAATTGCAAAACGTGGGAATTATGGAGCTTTCCTCATGGATAATCTCTTCCTTGTCAAGTCTCTTGTAGAAAAGTTGGCTAACAATCTTAGTGTTCCAGTATCATGCAAGATCCGAATTTTCCCCAATTTGCAAGATACACTCAGTTATGCAAAGATGTTGGAGGATGCAGGTTGTTCTCTTCTAGCAGTGCATGGACGAACAAGGGATGAAAAAGATGGGAAGAAATTCAGAGCCAATTGGGAGGCAATCAAGGCTGTCAGAAATGCTGTTAGAATTCCTGTCCTGGCCAATGGTAATATTAGGCACACTGATGATATACACAGCTGCTTGGAGAAAACTGGTGCCGATGGGGTACTTTCAGCCGAGCCCCTTCTTGAGAATCCAGCCCTCTTTGCTGGATATCAAACTGCTGAATGGGGGCTGGGCAGTGCAGGACTCAAGGAAGATGGTAAGCTAGATCAGGCTGAGTTACTGATAGAATATTTGCAATTTTGTGAGAGATATCCAGTGCCATGGAGAATTATTCGTTCCCATGTGCACAAGCTGTTGGGAGAGTGGTTTAAGATCCAGCCAAGTGTGAGAGAGGATCTTAACAAACAGTACAAACTCACCTTTGAATTTCTATATGATATAGTAAATCGATTAAGGGAACTTGGGGTGAGAATACCGCTTTATGTGAAGGATACTCAGGAGGCAATATCTGCAATTTGACTTGTAGTTCAAGTTCTGTTCTAATCTGAAAATGGAGTCTGTTATGGTAAACCAAAGGCCTTTGCTGGTTATTCTTTTTACTCCAGCTTGTGCTTGCAAAATGAAATATTGTGCACTCACTAACGTTGGTCAGTGTAGATGCAGGTTTAAATTTATCTTTGCCTTTTACCTCATCTTTGTATGATTATAGACAGACGTTTAACTTGTATCATTGAGATAACTTGCACCCATGGATTAGTGCATCTCAAATTGTATTCGGACTGCCAGTGATGTATTTATATTTGCATGTATTATCCGAAATTCGGACTGATTATTTGGGAAGTTATGCAATAGATTTACTCAGACTGATTATTTGGGAGGTTATGCAATAAGAGTTTTGATCGTACGATCAACACGTATCTTTTAGTTCTTTGCCCTTACCCTCGTTAGTTTATTTTCCACACATTGCAGTACTACTGTTTGCTTGAAAATGTTAAGCACTATGGAGACAACTTTAACCTGCTAGTTTGAAAACTTGAAAGTAGGAACACCGCTGACTGCTCTCTTTTTTAAGTTTTAACTTGTATAGGGGCCACATGGTATTTTGGCATTTGTTATCCATTTTACCAAACTCGGTCATGGTTGAGCCCAGAAAAGTGCTCGTTATTCATTACAGAAGGAAACCTCGTTTTTTTTATTGTTTCTTTTCATGGTTTCTCACGTTTCTTTGGATTTGATTTCACTTACCACTCACTTTAACATCGTTTTCATTATTTTTACATCCCATAGCTGTGAAGTGCTAGATGCACTCTGAATCAATCTAAAGTTACAGTGGTGCACTATGGCTCTTACGTGCATCCCGCATTATCTTGACGTACAGACAAAAATATCCACTAATTGGATACACTTATTAAAGTTCAGCATCCAATCCTATCTACATACTGTATACATTCAGATTTAACTGAAATCCGATCCTAATCTAGCCAACATTGGGTGGAGGTAGATTAGTTATTATCGATGACGATCTTGAAGTTCATAATACTCCATATTTCCACTGAAACTTGATGCGTTTCGTTGAGTTTATGTCAAACTAATATTTCCTCTTCGGGATAACGCAGCCTCCCCTTTGCCCTTTTTTTCTTTTCTCTATCTCCTTTTTTATTTCCTTTGGAGAAGGAATGTGAGGCAAATTCACGACATAATGTCCATTCTGTAGATTCTTATTTCCTCTCTTAACCACTTGAAGCCAACAAAAGGGAATGAAATACAGAGTACAGACTTAGCTCAAATTCTACATCAGGAAATTGGTGATGAATTTGCTGACCAAATACTTTGCATAAACAACTCCTTCAAAATTATTGGTGTCATCGGTCTTTTGTAAACATACATCCAGGGACTCTATTGCAGCATCAAAGTTGAGCTATACAGATAATAAAACACACACAATTGATCATCAGAAACTAACCGTAACACATACCATCATTCTTTTACTTTAATTATCATAATAGAAAAGGAAAGAAAGACTTAATCCTCATAAAAGTAGGCCACACAAACACGATAATTAGGAGAGTAATTGATGACCCAGTGCAAGGTTGATTCATAACTTCCGTCTAATAAGATCTATCAATAGCTAGCAGACGAGAATCGGAAGCCACAATTTGGAGAGACCCAAGTCGTTTTTACACAGATTTTCCACCACTTTACTCGACATTTTTTCACCATGTAAACCGCACTCATACACACACTATGTTGACCTTTGCACGGTTGCCTTTACTCTGTGTATTACATAATCTTTTGACACTTTTGCAGTGTCTATATTAATAGAATATTTCAACGCTAGAACTGGCAGGAATTTCTCTAGCGTTGGGTGGAACAATAGATGAACTGTTATAGCTGGTGATCCATCTTCGATTTGCGAACAATTGGTTACCCTGCTCCATCCATCTCAGATGGACATGATAAGCAATGTTGTCGGATGGTAAGTTGCTGAAAGAAATGATATTGGATGGTAAGTCAGTGTTGTTGTTCATCAAGTTCCTTTGGTTTTCCCCTTGTTATTGGTGTATCTTCTTTTCTAATGAGTGACGTCTTTTGCTTTCTGTGCTGTCCATCTATTTTTTTGGAATCAAATAATTCTCAATGGATTGCATACAAACTATGGTAAGACTTCTTATCTTTTCAATGATATCACCTGACCATCCAATATAATTTTTTTCAGTAACTTACCATGCATCGAATAATATTGTCAATCTTATCAGGTCCATCTGAGATGGATGCAGCAGGTAACCAATTGTTTGCAAATCGAAGATGGATCACCACCTATAACAGTTCATTTGTTGGTCCGTTCAACGCTAGAGCAATTCCCTTTATTATCTTACGTGATAGATCTACCGGACGTATTATACAAAACAATACCAGTTTCCGTCAATTCTAGTGTAGAAATATTTTATCGGTATAGACACTGCGAAATTGTCAAAAGATCATGTAATACAGAGCAAAGGCACTTGTGCAAAGGTCAACATAGTATGTATGAGTGCCGGTTTACATGGTAAAAAAATGGTGAGAAAAGTGGTGGCGAAATCGGTGTACAGGACTTGGGTCTCTCCAAATTGTGGCTTCCGATTCTGTGCATGTGTAATGGAAAAGTGCAGGTGTTTTATATGTATTTTTCAGGGAGGAATTGAAGGAGAGGTTCCGCGAGGTATTGTGTGTGAAGATGAGTGCAGGTGTGAGTGGAGTGATGGCCAATAAATAGTAGTGAGTCAGTGTACTTGTATGTGACCTCTGTATTAGGCGTAAATTTGAATTAAATGGTCTGCTGTTAGGCTATCGGTGAGACATGAGGCCAGCACCTAGTTCAACAAAGTTTACATGAGTTTGATCAAAACCAGGATTAGCTATAATTAACAAAGTTATTTATCTATATCGATATTTACACTAAATTATATATTAATTTTATCATTATTCGGATGTTAAAATAAAATGAGAATGCATATTAGTCAATCATGGTTTAGTCACAAAAGTTAATGCACACACGTCAAATATTTTTACTTAGATATAAACATTAAGTGCAAATAAATTTTTCTCCTATAATAGTCTTATCATTAAATTTGACAAGAAAAATATGCTTTGGCAGCAGAAAATATCAGCAAGAAATTCATGTCATGACCTGTGTTTGTTCCCTTGTGTGAAAATGAAAGGAAACTAACTGTGAGGGAGAGGGTACAGTGATCGTGAGTGTGCGCGAGATGATGTACTAGTAAAAAACAAGAGTGTACGTGAGATGCATCAAAAATGATGAGCGGTAACAAAAGATAAGAAGGAATCTTTTGCAAGGTGGCAATCTCCCATGGTATTTTTTGTTTGTTTTTCTATTTTTGTTTTTTTTCTTTTTAAAAGCAAAGTAAAAATATAAAAAATCATTTACAAACTAAATAAAAATGTGCAACTATTTTGGTGATTTCAATTTAATACAAATTGGATTAGTGCATCTCAAATTGTATTCGGATTGATTATTTGGGAAGTTTGCAAGAGAGTCACTTGTACTGATTATTTGGGAGGTTATGCAATAGAGTTTTGATCAGCACATACCTTTTAAGCTCTTTGCCCTTATCCTCATTAGTTTTTTGTGCATGTAATGCACTACTTACTGGCTGCTTGAAATATTAAGCACCCGTGTAGACAATTGTACTCTGCTAGTTTGAAAACTTGAATGCAGAAAAACTGCTCTCTTTTAAGTTTTAACTTGTTTGGCATTTGTTATCCATTTTAGGAAAATCAGTCATGGTTAAGCCCAGAAAAACGCTCGTTAGTCGTTACAGAATAAAACCTCGTTTCCTTATTGTTTCTTTTCATGGTTCGTCACGCGTATTAGGATTTGATTTTAACTTACCACTCACGTCAACACCGTCTTCATTGTTTTTCCATCCCATAGCTGTGAAGTCCTAGATGCACTCGAAATTATTCTAACGTTACAGTGGCATTATGGCTCTTACAGTAGCTGTATTTTATTATAGATCTTTCCCTCGTGTATCCCGCATTATCTTGTTGTGTTAAAGTTCAGCATCCTATCCTGTCTACATACTGTATACATTCAGATTTGACTGAAATTCGATCCTAATGTAGCCAACATTGGGTGGAGGTAGATTAGTTATTATCGATGACACGAAACGATCTGAAGTTCATAATACTCTATATGGCACTTAACCTTGAAACTTGATGCGTTTAGTTACGTTCTGAATTTGTCAAATTAATATTTCCTCTTTGAGATAAGGCAACCTTCCCTTTGCCTTTTTTTTCTTTTCCTTCTCTCTATCTCCTCTTTTTATTTTTATTTTTCCTTTGGACAGAGAATGTGACGCAAATTCACGACATAGTGTCCATTCTTGAAATTGTTATTTCCTCTCTAAACTAGTTGAAGCCAACAAAAGAAGAATGAAATGCAGAGTACAGACGCAGCTCAAATTCTAAATCAGAAAATTGGTGCTGAATTTGCTAACCAAATGCTTTACATAAACAGCTCCTTCAAAATTCTTGGTGTACTCTGTGGCAGCATTAAAGTTGAGCTATAGAGAAATAAAACGCACACCACTGATCATCAGAAACTAACCTTAACCCATACCATCATTCTTTTACTTTAATTGTAACAATAGAAAAAGAAAGAAAGACTTAAACCTCATAAAAGTAGGCGTACTCCCTAGATTTACCTTGTAAAGCCTCCCAGTGCAAGGTTACTTCATAAATTCCGTTTGATAAGACCTGTCAATAGCCAGCTGACAACAACAACTTAACCGGAGGGGGTAAAAATGATGGAAAAGTTACAAAGTAAATTATTACCTTCAACATATCTCCTATATTGCAACAAATGTGCCAGGAACTAGTAATGCTAATATCCACTTGACCGATTTCTTTCTCAGCTTAAAGCAACTCAAAATGATTAGTAGTGAAACAAAGCCAGAAATATGTTTCCTCAAAGATTCAGTCCTATAAATCAGGAAGAACTTCGCATCGTAAAACACAGGTGTAAGAGGAAGGTAAATCTAGAAAGTACGCATGCTTTAAGAACTTGGAAGCCAATGGTCCTCGGTAACTCTCAAAGAAAGTAACAGAATCCGAACAAGGAATATAATTCTTATAAGTGGCGATCCATTTTGGGTTATGGGAACAATTGTGCCCTGTTGCGTCTATTTCTGAGATGGACACTGTAATATGGCCTAATTGGCTTTACAAGAAAAGGGTGATTTTTTTCTTTATTGTAAAATCCAACTCATTCTTAATTGGCAAATAGGCATGTGCCTATAAGAAAGATGTGCTTGGCAGAGAATTATTCTTAGCCATCAAGTTTGGATAAGTGGTGGAGATCTCTTGCAAGTTGGCAACTTGCCTTTGCCTTTGTCTCTTGCAAGTTCAATTTCTCCTATAAATAGTGCTGCTACTCTCCTTTCTTAAACACACCTTCAGATGCAAAACTAGAAGTATTTCTACTAGCTTTTGTCTTCCTTTTCATTATAGAGTATTTTGTAAGAGAGTGAGTGTTGGGAAACACTTGTGCGAACCCTTTCTTTGGAGTGATCTTGTGAGGTTATTCTCTTGGGGTATTTGGGACTAATTAGAGTATTTACTCTAATTTTGTACTCTCTTTTGTACTCTTGTTGGTATAGTGAAATTGCTTCTCTCCGCTTGTGGATGTAGGTCTCCTTGACCGAACCACGTTAAATTTATGCCTTCTTTATCAACTTTAATTACCGTTATTATCAACTTATATTGTCTTTGTTATTGTCATTATAACGTTATTTGGCTAAATTCCGCACTACCCGGGTTTCCGATCCTAACAAATTGGTATCAGAGCCGGATCTAATCGGGTTAGTTTAAATAGCCAAAATGACTCTAACAAAGACTTATGTTGAGAAATTTGACTGAAGTGCAAACTTCGGAATGTGGCAGTTAAAGATGGAAGCTATCCTAATTCAGGATGGCTTAGATTTGGCACTACAATGAAAGGAGAAGAAGCCGGAAAAAATGACGGACGAGGAGTTTGCCGTCATTGACAAAAAGGCAAAAGCAGGTATCATTTTAAATCTCTCAAATGAGGTTTTGCGTGAAGTTGCTGCAGAAAACTCAGCAAAAGGCATATGGAAAAAGCTGAAAACCCTGTATATGAAAAGGACAGTAGAAAACAGGCTTTACCTAAAGCAAAAACTCAACACTTTTCGTATGGCTGAAGGTACCTCTATACTTACACATCTCGATACTTTCGATTCTCTTCTTATGGATTTGAGTAATATAGATGCTGAAATCAAAGATGAGGATCAAGCCGTATTATTGCTTGTTTTTTTACCCCAGTCGTTTAAGCATATTAGAGATACTATGTTTTATGGAAAGGATAATATCTCTTATAAAGATATCAAATCTATTTTGTAATCAAAAGAACAAATAGATAGAGATATTACTGGGGAAACGAGCGGGAACCAAGGGGAAGGCTTGTTTGTAAGAGGTAGATCCAATATGAAAGATTCAAGTAGTGAGAGACCTAAATCAAGGTCAAAATCCAGATACAGAAATCTCATGTGCAAATACTGTCATTAGAAAGGCCACATTTTTTTTGAATGCTTTAAGTTGAAAAACAAAGAAAAGCATATAGAAAAGAAAAATGAGCATAAAAATACTGACACTACCGAAGCAAGTGTAGCTGCTGATGAGACTGAGGGAACTACTTTTTTAGCAACTAATAATAGTTTTAAATCTAACAATGAGTGGATTTTAGAATTCTTATCATATGTGTCCAAATCGGGATTTGTTTACCACATATGAATCTGTTGAAGGTGGAGTTGTCTTGATGGGCAACAATGCTGCCTGCAATGTTATTGGTAAAGGTACAGTCCGAATCAAAATGCACGATGGTGTGGTGAGAACTCTCACCGATGTTAGACATGTTCCTGACTTGAAGAAAAATCTCATCTCTTTGGGCACTCTAGAATCTCTTGGGTGCAACTACGCAGGTGAAGGTGGAGTCCTGAAAGTTTCTCATGGTTCTCTTGTGATCATGAAAGTACGTAGATCTGGTACGTTGTATACTCTATTAGGATCTAATCTTACAGGTGCTGCTGCAGTTTCAACATCAGATAAGTCAGATTCTAACATCACCAAATTGTGGCATATGCGATTGGGGCATATGAGTGAAAAAGGTCTTTCCATCCTCAGCAAAAGAGGTCTACTGTGTGGCCAAAGTACCAAAAATATGGAGTTCTGTGAACACTATGCGTTCGGGAAGCAGAAAAGAGTCAGCTTCAAATCTCCAGCAATTTATTGAACAAAAGGTAATTTAGATTACATTCATTCAGATCTTTGGGGTCCTTCACGTACCCCGTCAAAAGGTGGTGCAAGGTATAGTTAACTTTCATTGATGATTATTCAAGGAAAGTTTGGGTTTATTTCCTGAAAAATAAAAGTGATGTTTTCTTAACTTTCAAACAATGGAAAATTTTGATTGAGAAGCAAACAGAAAAACAGGTTAAGCGGCTTAGAACAGATAATGGCTTGGAATTTTGTAATGATGAATTCAACGAATTTTGCAAGAATGAAGGAATTGCTCGACACCGTACTGTGAGAATGACACCTCAGCAAAATGCTGTGGTAGAAAGGATGAATAGAACTCTATTAGAAAGGGCTCGTTGCATGATTTCAAATGCTGGGTTGACAAACGCCTTTTGGGCAGAAGCTATCTCTACAGCTTGTTATATTCTCAATCGTGCTCCTTCTGCACCCTTAAACTTTAAGACTCCAGAGGAAATGTGGTCAGGTACTGCTAATTATTCTGATTTAAAGATATTTGGTTGCCCTGCATACATGCATGTAAATGATGGAAAATTAGAGCCAAGGGCTAAAAAGTGCATTTTCCTTGAGTATGCATCTGGGGTGAAAGGATACCGACTATGGTATCTTGATCCCATGGCACCAAAATTTATAATTAGCAGAGATGTAACCTTTGATGAATCCTCTATGTTACATTCTAGAAAAGAGTCTTCTAGTTCTTTTAACACAGATAAAGCGAAGAGTACACAAAAGCAGGTGGAGGTTGAGATTGGCATTCCTTCTGAGCCAAGCTCATCAACTTTGGAGCAAAATACAGTTGAAACTCCAGAAGTTGAGCCAGAAGCTGAAATTCCGGAAGTTGAGACTCCTGAAGTTGAACCAGAAGAAGAGGAGTATTCTATAGCCAAACATAGACCAAGAAGAGAAAGTAAACAACCATTAAGTTTAGGAGATCATGTTTCATTTGCTTTTTTAGTTGCACAGGAAACTGAAGAAATTGGAGAACCATCAAAATATTCAGAAGTAGTTTTTGGTACTGATTCAGCCAAGTGGCTGATTGCAATGAATGAAGAAATTGAGTCTCTCCACAAGAATGGTACTTGGTCTCTTGTAAAGCCGCCATCAGGAAAGAGAATTGTTGGTTGCAAGTGGGTCTTCAAGAAAAAGGATGGCATTCCAGGGGTTGAAGATGCGAGGTATAAGGCACGATTAGTTGCAAAGGGCTATAGCCAGGTACAAGGGGTTGATTTTAATGATATTTTCTCACATGTTGATAAACATAGCTCTATCAGTGTCTTGCTTGCCTTAGTTGCCATGTATGATTCAGAATTAGAACAACTTGATGTTAAGATAGCTTTCTTACATGGTGAACTTGAGGAACAAATATACATGCAACAACCCGAAGGATTTGAAATTGAAGGAAAAGAAGATCACGTTTGCTTGTTAAAGAAATCCTTGTACGGATTAAAGCAGTCTCCAAGATAATGGTATAAAAGGTTTGATTCCTTTATGTTGGGTCATGGTTATTCGAGGAGCATGTATGATAGTTGTGTTTACTTCCGAAAGTTAAATGATGGTTCATTTGTGTACCTATTATTATAGGTTGATGACATGCTCATTGCTGCTAAGGATTTGACAGAAATTCACAATTTGAAAAGTCAATTGAAAAGTGAATTTGAGATAAAATATTTGGGAGCAGCTAAGAAAATCCTTGGCATGGAGATCAAAAGATATCGAGGAGCCAACAGGCTATTTCTGAATCAGAAGAAGTACTTGGAGAAAGTCTTGGAGAGGTTTGGCATGAAAGATGTTAAACCAGTGAGTACCCCTCTTGCTGCTCATTTTAAGTTATCAGCTGCTCAGTCCCCGCAATCAGAGAAAGAAGAGAGGTATATGGCACAGGTACCTTATTCCAGTGCAGTCGGTAGTATTATGTATGCAATGGTTTGTACACGTCCAGACATTTCACAAGCAGTGAGTGTGGTAAGCTGATATATGGCTTTGCCTGGTAAAGCACATTGGCAGGTTGTGAAATGGATTCTCACATACTTGCAAGGTACTTCAAACATATGTTTGGAGTTTGGAAGAAATACTAACACTTTGGTTGGTTTTGTAGACTCAGATTATGTAGGTGATCTTGACAAAAGAAGATCAATGACAGGCTATGTATTTAGCATTGGTGGTTGCACTATCAGTTGGAAAGCTACATTACAACATGTAGTAGCTTTATCTACTACCGAAGCAGAATATATGGCAGTGACCGAGGCTATCAAAGAAGCCTTATGGTTGAAGGGTCTCTTCGCTGAACTCAACTTACACCAAGGTGGTATTATCATTTTTTGTGATAGTCAAAGAGCCATTCACTTGACTAAAGACCAAATGTATCATGAGAGGACGAAGCATATTGATACCAAGTACCATTTTATCCGGGAAACCATTGCTGATGGAAAAGTCTCTGTTCAGAAGATCAACACTAGAGACAATCCTGCTGACATGTTCACGAAACCTCTTCCAGTTGTCAAGTTCAAGCTTTGCGTGAACTTGATTGGCATTTATGAAAAATGATTTTGCCCATTCGGGCTTTTGCTGATAAGGTGGAGCAAATTTAATATATTAGCTAAAATTAGGCTAAGGTAGAGATTTGTAATATAGCCTAATTGGCTTTACAAGAAAAGGGTGATTTTTTTCTTTATTGTAAAATCCAACTCATTCTTAGTTGGCAAATAGGCATGTGCCTATAAGAAAGATGTGCTTGGCAGAAAATTATTCTTGGCCACGAAGTTTGGATAAGTGGTGGAGATCTCTTGCAAGTTGGCAACTTGCCTTTGCCTTTGTCTCTTGCAAGTTCAATTTCTCCTATAAATACTGCTGCTACTCTCCTTTGTTAAACACACCTTCAGATGCAAAAGTAGAAGTATTTCTACTAGCTTTTGTCTTCTTTTTCATTATAGAGTATTTTGTAAGAGAGTGAGTGTTGGGAAACACTTGTGTGAACCCTTTCTTTGGAGTGATCTTGTGAGGTTATTCTCTTGGGGTATTTGGGACTAATTAGAGTATTTACTCTAATTTTGTACTCTTTTTTACACTCTTGTTGGTATAGTGAAATTGCTTCTCTCCGCTTGTGGACGTAGGTCTCCTTGACCGAACCACGTTAAATTTGTGCCTTCTTTATCTGCTTTAATTATCGTTATTATCAACTTATATTGTCTTTGTTATTGTCATTATAACGTTGTTTGGCTAAATTCCACACTACCCGGGTTCTCGATCCTAACAGACACTATGAGGCTAACAACGTTATTGGATGATAAGCTACTTGAAAAAAATTGATATTGGATGTATCTCTTTTCTAATGAGTAATATCCAATATGGATGCAGCTGAGTAAACCAATTGTTTACAAAACCCAAATGGATCACCACCTATAACAATTCATTCGCTGATTCACCCAGTGCTAAAGCATTTCCCCTCATTAGATCTGCCGAAAAAGTGCAGGTGTTTTATGTGTATTTTCATAGAGGAATTGAGCGTAGAGTGGAGAGTGTTCTGTGAGGTATTGTGTGTGAAGACGAGTGCAGGTGTGAGCAGAGTTATTGGCCAACAAAAAGTAGTGAGTCATTGTACTTGTGTCTGAGCTCTGTATGAGGCGTGAATTGGAGCTAATTGGTGCTGTTAGGCTACCGGTGAGACATGCGGCCAGTACCGAGTTCAACAAAGTTAACATGAGTTTGACCGGGCAAAACCAGGATCAGTATATATCATTAAAAGAAATATTTATCTATACCGATATTTATGTTAAAATAAAATAAAATGGCAATGTATATTAGTCGATCATGGCTTAGTCACAAAGTTCAAGTGCACTCACATTATGCATGTATAATTACAACAATAACAAACCCAATATAATCCCACGAGTCATGTCTTCAGTCAGCTGAAGCAACACCAAGTCCTACCTAATTACCTCTTCCCAATACTTTTTTGGACTACCATTATCCCTCTTCAAACCGAGGCCAATCTCTCACACCTCCTCACTAGAGCATCTGTACTTCTCCTCTTCACATGTCCAAACCACCTGAGCCTCCCTTCCCACGATCTTGTCCTCCACCGATTCTAATCCTACCATGTCTTGAATATCTTCATTTCTAATCATATCAATCATGATATGTTCGTACATCCATCTCAACATTCTCATTTCCGTTACTTTTAACTTTAGGAAGTAAGAATTCTTGACTAACCAACATTCTGCCTTATTTTCAAGGAATGGGATCTTTTTCAAGGTGGCAATTCATTACATTGTTGCCTTATTTTTCTACTTTCCATGTATTGCGCTAATGCCTGCTTGAAATGTTCGGATCATTTTCAAATGAAAATTTTACATTTTGTGGACAAAGAATTTTGTAGATCCAAAAGTGTAAGATATGGGTCCATTAATTTGTGAAATAAAAAGAAGTCTCACACAATTAATGTGAGGAACTGTGCCCTCTCTTTCAAATTTTAACTTGTCAAATAGTGACGCATGCCATATTGTTATCCATTTTGCAAAAAATGGTGTTATGGTTAAGCCTAGAGTAATGCTTGTTTAGTCGTTACAGCAGGAAATTACTACTCTAAGTTTTTTCTTTCCGATTGTTCTAACATAACTTGGACTTTTTGTTTCACTAGTTAGCATCATTAGCTTCTAGCTCTTAAAGAGTTAAGAAGAAGTGGTGCCTCGCGTCGTCGTCGCTCGACTCGGCTTCGGCTTTGGTCGATTGATTGATAATTTTTTGGACCAAATTTATTTTCCTTTTCCATCATTTAATATTTTCTTTTCTAATATTTTTTCGCGGAATCATTTTCCAACGGTCGAGTTCGCGACCAAACATGGTCAACAGAAATTTAAATAATTTCTGCTTAATAGACACCTTATTAACAAACAGGCACCTATGAACCTGTTGGGACTCAACTTCTTTGGCTATAAATAGAGAGGCCTAGCCTCATTTTCCACCACCGAAAAATCTAAAATCTCTTCCCTCAATCTTCTGCATTCTGCATTGATTTTCAAAAGCAAAACGTAAGCATTTTTTATGTGATTTGCTCCGCCATTTAAGTTCGCCGAATTTCTATAATTTGAAGTGCCGCTATCACAGAATAGTTATTCCATTCTATCCTGGGAGGAATTAATCCGTAACCTTGAGCAACTGCGAGGGGATTAAATTCCTTAAGGACACACAAGGAAATTGTGGGCTCGAAATTTTTTCTGTTTTGTTTTCTTAAACTAACGATTTTCTAGTTTTCTGGTTTTGAATACAGTGTACTAACAAGCTTAAGGAATTTAATATTCTGTATTCATCTTACTTTCTGGTTTGGGAGACTAAAATCATACTGATTTTCTACTCCCGTTTTGGAGATTAAAATCTTCGGATTTTCTACTCCAGTTTGAGATTAAAGTCTTTGCGACTTTCTACTCAATCCGTGATATAAAAACTCGGTTGTTTGTATTCGGTTTGAAGATAAAAACTTCACCGAGATACTATATTTTTTTGTGTCAATTTCTTTTATAGAAAAATGACAACAAGTACGAAATAACAAAATGGTTCTATTGGAAAGACTACTGCTGCAACGACTACGGCGTCTTCAAGTCGCACAACGCCTGCACCGGCGATGGCACCGACAGAAAAGCCCGGAAAATTTTCTGGCATGGACTTCAAATGCTGGCAGCAGAAAATGTCCTTCTACCTGACCACACTCAGTCTGCAGCGCTTTATCAGCGAGGACATTCCAGTCTTGGGAGAAGAGACTCCGGCTAATGAGCTATTTGTGGTCACGGAGGCATGGAAGCATTCCGACTTCTTGTGCAAAAATTATATATTGAGTTGTTTGGAAGATGGCTTGTACAATATTTACATTGTCATGGAGACTTCGAAAGAGTTGTGGAACGCTCTTGAAAAGAAGTACAAAGCGGAAGATGCTGGACTAAAGAAATTTGTTGCCGCAAAATTCTTGGACTTTAAAATGGTTGACAGTAAGTCTGTCACAACTCAAGTTCAAGGATTAAAAGTCATCATTCATGACCTCCTTGCCGAAGGTATAAATCGAATCAATATTTTTATTAAAGATATTGATTATATTATTAACCCTAAATTTATGATTGTAGGTATGGTCATAAATGAAGAGTTTCAAGTTGCGACATTTATTGAAAAGTTGCCTCCGATGTGGAAGGAATTTAAAAACTACTTGAAACATAAGCGCAAGGAGATGACATTGGAAGACCTTATTGTTCGCCTAAGGATTGAAGAGGACAACAAGGCTGCAGAAAAGAAGTCTCGTGGAAATTCAACAATAATGGGTGCAAATATTGTTGAGGAAGCTTCAACGAGTAAAAAGAGAAAGAAGCCATCTGGACCAAAGTATTACCCAAGAAAAAAGAAGTTCAAAGGTAATTGCCACAAATGTGGAAAGGTTGGACACAAGGCTGCTGAATGCCGTGCACCAAAGAAGGAAAAGAAGAAAAGTTAAGCAAACATGATTGAGAAGAATGATGAAATAGACGATTTATGTGCCATGCTTTCGGAATGCAACCTAGTCGGAAATCCTAGAGAATGGTGGATTGATTCGGGGGCAACTCGTCATGTTTGTGGTAACAAGGAGTTGTTTACTTCTTATGCTCCCACTGGACCCAGCGAGACAGTTTTTATGGCAAATTTCGCTACTGTAAAAATTGAAGGAACGGGCAAGATAGCTTTGAAGATGACTTCTGGCAATCTTGTGACTCTGAATGATATCCTCCATGTTCCTAAAATGCGGAAGAATTTAGGCTCGACATCACTTCTAGTCAAGAATGACTTTAAGTGTGTTTTTGTTTCCGACAAGGTTGTAGTTAGTAAGAATGAAATGTATGTAGGAAAAGGTTACCTTACTGAGGGCCTTTTCAAACTCAATGTAATTGCCATTGATATGAATAAAATTTCAGCTTCTTCTTACTTGCTTGAGTCAAATAATTTATGGCATGAACGTTTAGGCTACGTCAACTTCAAAACTTCGCGAAAAATGATTAATTTGAAAGTATTGCCTAAGTTTGAATGCAATAACTCGAAATGTCAAATATGTGTGGAGTCAAAGTATGTTAAGAATCCTTATAAGTCAGTTGAAAGGAATTCAAATCCTTTAGACTTAATTCACACACATATTTGCGACATGAAGCCAATACCATCTCGCGGTGGGAAAAAATATTTCATAATTTTTACTGACGACAGTACTAGATATTGCTATATTTACTTACTTAATAGTAAAGATGAAACAATTGATGCATTCAAGCAATACAAAAATGAAGTTGAAACGCAACTAAACAAAAAGATAAAAATGATAAGAAGTGATAGGGGCGGCGAATATGAATCTCCTTTTGAAGAAATATATTTGGAAAATGACATTATTCACCAAACAACTGCCTCTTACTCAACGCAATCTAATGGAATTGCGGAAAGAAAGAATAGAACGTTAAAGGAGATGATGAATGCCTTGGTAATAAGTTCTGGTTTACCTTAGAACTTGTGGGTGGGGGGGGGGGGGGGAAGCTATTCTTACAGCTAACCAAATACTGAATCGAGTTCCCCATAGCAAAACGCAATCCATTCCATATGAAAAATGGAAAGGAAGAAATCCAACCTAAAATATTTTAAAGTGTGGGGGTGTTTGGCTAAAGTGCAAGTTCCTAAACCCAAAAGGCTAAATATTTGACCAAAAACGGTTGATTGCGTTTTCGTAGGATATGCAACAAATAGTAGGGCATATCATTTTCTGGTACATAAATCAGAAAATCCCGACATTCATATTAATACGGCAATTGAATCGGATAATGCTGATTTTTTTGAGAATATTTATCCGCATAAAATGAAATGTGAGTCGTCTAATGAAAAATCTAAGCCACCTCGGGAAGAAGCAAAGCAAAAGGACTTCTGATAAGGTAAATCCAAGACGTAGTAAACGTCAAAGGACAACTACTTCCTTTGGACCAGATTTTCTGGCATTCTTATTGGAAAATGAGCCTCAAACGTTCAAAGAAGCAATATCTTCCTCGGAAGCACAATATTGGAAAGAGGCAGTCAATAGTGAGATAGAATCCATATTAAGTAATCATACTTGGGAAGTGGTTGATCTTCCTCCGTGAAATAAACCTACGCGTTCTAAATGGATTTTCAAAAGGAAAATAAAAGTTGATGGTACTATTGACAAATATAAGGCAAGATTAGTTGTTAAAGGGTTTAGACAACGAGAAGGTCTTTATTACTTTGACACATACTCGCCGGTAACAAGGATTACATCTATCCGAGTGTTATTAGCGTTAGCTGCCGTGTATAGCCTTCAAATCCATCAGATGGATGTAAAAACAACCTTCTTAAATGGAGATTTGGAGGAAGAAATCCATACGGAACAACCTGAAGGGTTTGTAGTTCCTGAAAAGAAAAGAAGGTGTGTCGACTTGTTAAGTCACTTTACGGACTAAAACAAGCACCAAAACAATGGCATGCGAAATTTGACCAAACAATGTTGTCAAATGGTTTCAAGATCAATGAGTGTGACAAATGTGTGTACATTAAGAATACTCCAAATCAAATAGTCATCGTTTGTTTATATGTGGATGATATGTTGATAATGAGTAACGACATTGCTAACATTAATGCTACTAAGCGCATGCTTACTAGTAAGTTTGATATGAAAGACTTAGGAGTTGCCGATTTAATTTTGGGAATTAAGATCCTTCAGACTCCTCAAGGTCTAGCTTTGCCTCAATCTCATTATATTAAAATGGTTCTTGAAAAGTTCAAATATTTGGATTTAAAGAAGCAAAAACGCCAATTGATTTAAACCATACTCTTGTAAAGAATAAATATCAAAGCAAATCTCAATTGGAATATTCTCGAGTGTTGGGAAGTTCGATGTACATTATGAATTGTACACGACCTGATATAGCTTGTGCAATAAGTAAGCTTAGTCGATACACAAGTAATCCCAACCAAGCTCATTGGATAGCAATGAAACGAGTTTTGGGATATTTAAAATATACTCAAGACTATGCATTACATTACAATAATTATCCCGCAGTTATTGAGGGTATAGTGATGCAAAATGGATCACCGGATCAACGGAATCAAAATCCACAAGTGGATAAGTTTTTACCATTAGTGGAGGAGCAGTGTCTTGGAAGTCGTCCAAACAGACATGCATTGTGTCGCGCCCCCTTTTTTCCCTCCTCGCGGGGAGAAGTCCGGGGTTCAACATTCCATGGGGGAATCGACTCGTTTCCTTTTGGGAATTTGGGTTTTTGAAGAGTTGTCACCTAACAGATTATGGTGCGTTAGGGCACCTTGAGCATTTAACTCATGGAATAGTTTACATTATCAGAGATTTAGGGTAAGAGCTCGAAATAACCTTGAGGGGAAGGTGTTAGGCACCTCCTCTCGGTCCACAATGGTGGGTCCCGGCTGAACTTATACTTATGAATTAGTCCTTTAACAACTACACAGTTTAAACACGATCTTGCAAATAAGGGCATATTTTGGACATTGAGTGGCTCAAGTAATGAGACAAGAAAAGATTTGAACAAATTGCATGTATAGGAAAAAGTAAAGTTCAAACATCAGAAGAAGGGTCCTAGGTTGGTTAGCCTACGGGATCACCCCATGCAATGCCCGGTAATCACTTCTTACTGAGGGGCTACACGTGACATTAGCGCATAGTCATCATATCCTTGCTACCCAATTCCCTCCCCCTTGGTCATAGCCTAAAGCGTTCTAGCAACCTTGAAAATGTCCTATGCGTGCACTACCCATCCCTTCCTCGTGGCCCTGGAGGTATTTAGGACCTCTATTTTTTGGACAGTTCTAGACCTTCCTATGGTTTTAAAGGATATAAGTCTAGGCGTCAGTCAAGAACAATTAGGACTGCATTTAAAGAGAACAAATTATAGGCTCACAGTTACCTCCACAAATATAACAAGTAAATGCACGTCTTCAGACAACAGTCATGCATTTTAAGAGAAAATCCTAGAACATGATATCTAGGTGAGCAGGGATTATACAGTATTGGATTTGGACAAAGTGTAAGAGCCATATTTAGCTTGCCTACTGATTTAAACCTATTAAATCTGAACAGTTTCAAATAACAAAACACAACTTCATAGTTGCAGAATTTAAATCTCCCTAAAGGCTTGCCTAAGCGCAGAACAGTGAGTTCCTAAGAGCATGATATCTTTATTGATGCAGTAAAACAGTGAAGAGTTTTAAAACGAAAAACTTGAGATCCTATAGACATGTTTTCTAGCAGTATTAATTAAGGCAATGTTTGAGAAAAACGTATTTCAAGAAACAGACAGTTGATTAAACCAATTCAGAATAAACTAACATGAACTAAACTGATTTGTTTAACTAAACTGATTTTAAGTTCTATAGGTAGAATTTCTACTAGAACTGATTTTAATTCTTATAGGCACAGTATCTAATTGTTAAGAACTAATTTTCGAACTTATAGACATGATTTCTAGTGAGTTGAATGTAAATATATGCTGTAACAGAAACTGAACTCAATCACTTTACACTCTATAGGCATGATATCTAATTGTAAAGTTAATTTTAACCCTATAAGCATGATTTCTATAGTTAGAGCCATTTAGATCCTATAGGCATGGTTTTTAATATTGTGGAAATAAAGCAAACCATAGCAAATGCATTAACACAATCCTATAGGCATGGTACCTACCCGAGCTACCCAACAGATATGTAATTACCCAGCCCTTTTCACTAATCACCCCAATGTTGTTTACAAATAATTATTACAGACCAGCTAAATAAATTACATAAACGAATAAAGAAAAAAGAAGAAGTTAACTATAAGGAGCCTGAAGCAGGCCCAAATGACTTCCCAAGCCTCCAATAGCCTTAGATGCCAAAGTCCATAGACAATATCATGTCTAGGTGTGTCAGAGTTCCCTAAGGACCTCAAGGATCCCGGGCAGTGCTCACACCTAGACCTTTTCTCCAACAATAACTGATTTGGGTGCAGTGTGGAAAGGCCAGCTCTGACATTCCAGAGTTCAGAGAGATCTCAAGGATCTCAAGGCAGTACACATGCCAGAGGGGCAGAACCTAATATTCTAGGAGTAATATGAGAGTGTATGATGACTTTGAAAGAGTTTGGTAAACAATAGAAAGAGGGTTTTAGTAGTTAAAAGAAATTTTGCGAAAGTTAGAACATAGTTAGAGTAGAAATAGTTTGAGAAAACATGAAGAATATCTTTTAAAAAAAATCAGAGAGCAAATCATAGAACACATAGACTTCATCCAAGGGAAAGGGTAGGGGGAACACCTAGAACATATTAATGTAACAACAAGAGCACAAATCTTTATAGGATTTAGGAGTCAATCACACAGCTATAGTACAGACATAGAACAAACAGTTGAGAACATAGTTATACTAGGCAGAGTTGAACATAGAGTCAGAAGTACTTAGGGGGTAGTAAATAACCTAGCAAAGTAAATTACTATCAGGAACTGGGTAAACAAACAGATAGACAGTCAATCATACATACATGGAGTAGAGTCAGACTGAGACATGCTAGAGAAAGCAATAGACAAGTCATCAGACATGTTAATCATAAGTTGAACGGGTAGAACTCATATATGCTAAGTGAAACCAGGATTTAAGCATGCTAGTTACATATCAAAAAGCCAAGTGATAGACAGGAATAAGACTGGAAATCAGTAAACTAATGCAATAAGAGAACACATAGAGTTTTGAACTTGTAACTAAATCAGGACACACCAGTTACGGAGAGCACACACAAAGTATAGAACAGTGTAGTGCAATGACTAGCCTTGGCTTACAGCCGGCTAGGTATTTAAGGAAAAGAATCAAGTAAAGTTTTAGGTATAGAATAGGTAATTAGGGGTAAATGCACAACAGTCTAATTAAGAAAGCAAATTAGTAATAATTAGCGGAATACAAACAAGGCAGGGAAAAACAATTAAGGCAAGCAACTCGGTCAAATCGAATAGAGAGGTAAAAATCAAGAGTTAAATGGAAAGGGTTCAAATTAAACCAGGAAATAAGGGATTCAGAGTAATCAAGGGTTCAGAAAGTCATGAAAGAGGCAGCATGTTTAGCATATAAAATGAGGTAGAGCATGAATAGTCAGGATTTCACACAGCTTTGACAAAACCCATAATTAAACGATACTGATTCAAGGAGAAGTATACAAGTCTTGCATGAATGGTCAGTATGAACACAAGTACATAATATCAGTGAAAGGTTGAAATAGGAAAATTCAGTAGAAGCATTTAGGACAAGAAAATCACGAGAAGTCACAAGAACCCAAGACAAGAACACAATCAGATGTACCAATATCCAGAAACCAAATGTAGAACCCCAAAAATTATAGTTTTCAGTACAAACGGGCTAGGGTTGTAGCAGGTTCATAAAATTAGTCAAAATATATGAGAAGCAGAAGATTAGACACAGAAAATCATTAAACGATATTTTAAAAAAATTCTGGAAACCCTAGTTTTAGAAAAAGATGAAAAAATCACTTGAAATCATACGATTCTTGTAAAGAATCCAAGGCTATTGTAAAACTCACATGAAACAAACTCAAATCACCTTAGATCTGTACAGATTTAGGAGGTTTTAGAAAAGAAATTAGGGTTTCGAAGAGAACCATACAGAAATGGCAAGAATGACATGAGAGAGGCCATTGGAGGCCTAAGAGGTGGTGAGAGGTCACCGGAGATAGCCATAGATGGGGTCAATGGGATTGGATTAGGATTAGGTTGAGAGCGTTTGAAAGCAGAGGGGTTTTCAAGGCGGCGGGTGTATGGGAAAATGATAAGGTTTGGGGGGGGGGGGTCTTTGGTTTAATTTTGGAGGGGGAGAACCTGGACCGTTGATCAAAATGATCAACGGCCAGGATTTGGCCGGGTATTGGGCTTGGGTAGGTTTAGGTTTAGGAATTGGGCTGAGTATTGGGGCTGAAATTGAAATGAAATTAGGCTAGATTTTAAATAGCCATTTTAACATTATATAATTTATAAGAAATAATATATGATTTCAGAAAAATAATTTCGTGTACTAAAATGATTTAAAATAGTTATTTAATATTTTAAAAATATAAAAAATTATTTTATGCATCAACAATGTAATTATGCATTAATAGGGCTAATATTGTAAATATATGCAAATTAGCTTAAAAAATGTAAATGCAATTATAAAAATGCACTAAAAATATTTAAGCAATATTTTGGCATAAATATAGAATTTAGATGGCTAGATCACCACAGAATAATTTGATGGATAATTATTAAAAATTTTATAAGTAAAAAGGGAAGAAATAAATCAATTTGAAGCCTCTAAAATTATAGAAAAAGAAATTATAAAATGCTTATGCATGCTTATAACTGCATATATGCTATTTTGAAAGTATGTTTATGTATTAAAATATATAGGAAAAATTGGGTATCAACATACTGCTCGCTCTACAATGGAGTCTGAGTTTATAGCTTTAGACAAGGCTGGTGAAGAAGTTGAATGGCTCCAGAATTTCTTAAAAGACATTCCATTTTGGCCCAAACCTTTGGCACCTGTATGCATACATTGTGACAGTAAAGCAGCAATATGAAGGGCTGGGAGCGTTATGTGTAACGGTAAATCTTGTCACATTCGATGAAGGCATAATACCGTTAGACAACTACTCTCTAGTTTAATTATCACAATTGACTATGTAAAGTCAAAAGATAATGTATCAGATCCGCTTACAAATGGCCTACCTAGAGAGGCGGTTGAGAAGTCATCAAAGGGAATGGGAGTATGGCCGAGGACAAGTCACTGTGGCAGTAACTCTACCTAGAAGACTGGAGATCCCAAGATCTAGGTTCAAGGAGATCAAACAAAGTCATAAGTGACGGTTCAACATTGTCAAAAATTTTTTTGGTCCATTCTTATGATGAAGACAATGTTTAGTACCAAGGATAAGTCATTAGGGCTTTTTAATGGTTTCTAAGGATGATACGGGGTATATCATATAGTGTATCTATGGGATAACACGTTTAGGAATCACCTATGTAAGTGTGAAGTGTAAGCTGCTTCAAGGAGAATTCTATAAGGCCAGTTCTCTACGCACTTATGAACCAAGTGGTGTTCATGGTTGAAAAGAACACAACAATGAGAACCAAAGACGGTTTAAGGGTTGATTGTGTGAGTTATGGTTGTCTAGGTATACACAAAAGTTTGACGGTTCACAGATATCAAATCTACCGATTGACCGAGTATATTCGACATAAGTTCACTATGGAAAGTTCAAAGGGAAACCTACTGATCCAGATGCGATTAATCCTTACTTGCGAATCACACAGTTTTTTTATGCATATTTATTTTGGATAGCCATTCCCATTCATATGGGGGATTGTTGGGTTTTGTTAGTAATAACAAAAGAGGTGTGAATGGAAAATAGAGGGAAATGAAATTTTAAATTAGTTCACTTTACTAATGCACTTTGTCCCTCGTTGCAAGAAGGAAAGAAAATCTTTGTGCTTATATAGAGAAACACATCTTCTAGCTTTTAAAGAGTTAAGAAGAAGTGGTGCCTTGCGCCGTCGTCGTCGTTGCTCGCTCGGCTCGGCTTCGGCTTCGGCTTCGGATTTGAATTAGGATTTGGTCAATTGATATGATTGATTGATAATTTTTTGGACCAAATTTATTTTCTTTTTCCATCATTTAATATTTTCTTTTCTAATATTTTTTCGTAGAAAAAATATCGCGGAATCATTTTCCAACGGTCGAGTTCGCGACCAAACATTCCGTTCAATAGAAATTTAAATAATGCCGAATCGACACTTTATTAACGAACATGCACCGCACCTGTTGGTGTCGCGCCCCCTTTTTTCTCCTGGAGTCTGGGTTTCGATATTTTGGGACAACTCCTTTCCTTTTGGGAATTGGCTATGAGATTTGAAGAGTCGCCACCTAATGGATTGAGGTGCGTTAGGGAACCTAGAACAATTAACTCGTGAAACCAGTTTATATTACCAGAGATTGGGTAAGGGCTCAAAATTACCTTGACGGGAAGGTGTTAGGCACCTCTCGAGGTCCACAACGATGGGTCCCGGCCAAACTCAATTTAAGCGAATTAGTCTTTAAGGAAATAAAGCAGTTTAAACAAATGGAGATTATTTTAAAACGAGAATTAAAGGGGTCCTAAGTTTATTAGCCTATAGGATCATTGCCATGCAATACTCGGTAACCTTCCCCAAATTGAGGTGTTACACGTAGCATTAGCGCACATGTCATCTTCTCCTTTACTACCCAATTACCCTCCCCCTTTAAATTATTACCTAAGCGTTCTAATAACATCCAGTACGTACCTTATGCGTGCACTACCCGTCCTTTACCTCTGGCCCTGGAGTTGTTTAGGACCTCTATTTAAGGTGGTTCTAGACTCTCCTATGTTGTTTAAAAGGAGAAAAACTAAGCGACAAATAAAAGTCAAGTAGGACTGTCACATAAGGAGCAGTTAAGTGTGCTCATGTTAACCTCCACAAATAGACAAACAAATGCACGCTGTTCAAACAAGCAATTTTTAAATGATTTTAGGATCCTATAGGCAGGATATCCAGATGAGCACAAAACAGAATATACAGCAGTTTTAAAGCGAGCAGACGAGTACCTTTCAGTTTGCCTACTAATTAATACTCTGAATCCGAGCATATGTCAAACAAGAAATCACAATTGTTTAGACCCAGAATCTTAATTAACCTATAGGCTTGCCTAAGTGATAGTCGAGTAGAACCCTATAGACATGGTATCTAAGTTGTAAACCAGTTATTGATTTTAACAGGTAGATTTCATCTTTTAGATCCTATAGGCATGCTTTCTAAGTGCTAAAACTGTTTATGAGCATTATTTCTTATAGACATGATATCTAAACACATAACTGATTTTTTACACTTACTTCCTATAGGCATGATAACTATATGCAAAATTGATTACTTTATTTCCTATAGGCATGGTATCTAGGTGATTTTTAGTTCCTATAGGCGGGATCTCTATTAATCATGTGTAGGCAAAATTCTTTAAGCACATTGCCAGGAAAATTGTTATTCAAACAGACAAAATCCTATAGACATGGTTAATAATGCATACAATGTGCATGGATCCTGTGGACATGATTTCTAATGCAAAGAATCTATTGTTTACCGCGAAAATGGTAACAACAATTAAATTTGTTGATGGGACTCTAAAAATACGTGATCTATTTTTATGCTAGTTGTGGAGCAGTTGATGCTATGTATGTAAAGTTTAGGGGTGAGACGCGAGATAAAATAAAGCAGTAATCGAACTGAGAGATAGCCTTTCGGGGCCTCGAGCTGGTCAATTTGGGGGCCTTGAGGTCGGGTCCCGAGCTCGTGCTCGAGCTATCAAGGGAAATCAGGGAAGGGCTAACAGATGCAGTAATATTAAAGGAGGCTATTTATGGCCAATGATAAGCAATATATGTAGAGCAAATATGAAGATAATAAAATGGAGCAACAGTATTAAGAGAGTGTGTTAGAGAGAAAAGAGAGAGAGAGTTTATCATATATTTCATGTAGAGTCTTTGGAGCAACATCAGTCCTCTATAAAATAGTAAAAATCCCCTTTATATGGAAGGGGGAAGCTTATACAGTAAGGTACCATTAGATGTAAAGGTGTGGAGATGGGACGGCTGGAAGTGACGCCCCGATTAGGGCTCAGAGTAGCCCGGCTAGGCCTTGTCAGACTTAGCCGTGACAGACTTTGCTGCGTTCTTGGGAACTCCCAATTTTGCTTCAGCCCCGACCGTCATCCTCTCAAGGCCGGATGTCGACGGGCCCCGAGGAAGACGACTCGAGCGCATCTTTGCAGCCTCGAGGCTTCGAGGAGATCTTCCGAAATGCTTTAATGACGGGAAATCGGGCCCTCCAATTTTGCCGTATACAGATAGTCTCCGCATTTCCTAGCTCGAAGTGATAGGAAATGAATTTGATGACCAACTCTTTGAGTTCCCTGTGCCGATATCATATCGGTGATGCAACCTATGACGCGAGCCTTTGTGACAACCGGGAAATCCCTTGGGCTTGTCTTTTTGATGCCATTCAATGCACTATCGATTCTCGTTCTTCAAAGTGGCAGTACCGCCGTCGATCCGATTTTCAAGAACGTATTGATTGCGCTTGCCGATCCGTCTTCCAAAGGCATCGAAGACCGTGTGATCGCTCCCTATAAATGGGCGCATTTTGATGCTATTTCTTCAGCTATGTGTCTTCTTCCCTTCATTCATCTGTTCCTCTTTACTATCTTTTCACCATCTTCTCCAATTGTTAACTGCCATGTTTGGGGTTCACAGCCCTAAAGCTGTATGGCAGCATTCTTATCAGCTGTGTAGTGGCCTCCTGCCCGAGTTTCTTCATATCGAACGAGATTACACTGTCTCGATGCTGCTACTGTTGTTATCACTACTGCTATTGCTGCCGTTATTGACTCGAGATGATGATACATGGGGGGCCGGTTTCTTCCGGTATGGACAGGCGTTCGGATTCTACACCGCTGCTCACTCTCCTACCATGGCCTAGTGTGGACCTTCATTCCTTGGGATTTTTCCCAAGGGATAAAATGGCATAAGCGGCTATCGAGACTGGGGCCCGCCAGATCTTCAACCTTTGGCTTCGGCGGGCTATGTCTCTATTTTTTGGCTCTTCTGCGTCCTCCCTCTCTCCTCTTCTTCGTCTTTTCCCTCGGATATGTTATTCCGAGGGATTGAGCTAGGAACCTAGAGGAGGTGGCGGTCGAAGGTATCACCTTTGAGGACGCAAGCTCGAGGAGGCGGCGCTTCGGGGATACTGCTACCGGGGATGAACCTTCGAGGCTAGACTAGGTTTACGCTTCACATATTCCCTTTTGTTTCCTTATCTCTGAATAGGAACCCTTTGTAAGCTTTTGTAATCATATGTAAGGACCCCTTGAGGGCCGTTGTAAGCAAATTCCCATAATTGTAAAGATATTTTTTGACTTCTGCCTTTGATGTTTGCCATATTCCTTTTAATTTTTCAGGGATCCTGAATGTATGCTTGTGCTGACGATTATCGATATCTAGCTCGAATGCGAGTATTTTTCTCGGCTTTGTATGATAGAAATGGCTCCTTTCTGAGCCCACCGTTATTCCTCCGACCAAGCTTGAAGTGGTCCGATAGACCCGGGCCATCGGGACCCTCGAATCATATGGAGATAGCACTTTGAGACTTGATGTTTTTTGAGAGCGGTGTTTGAGTGAGGGTCGGCTTCGGATACCTGGAGATTTGCTTTGAACTTGGCGTGGATAACCTTTTAAGCCGTTGTAGATAGATCCTAGATGATGGGTTACCCGGATTTAGGCGGTGTCCTGAGGTCGACCCTCTATGGGCGGAGCTCGAAGTTCCTGATCCTCCTCTTGGTGGGAACCCTTCAAGTTCGGCTACTATCTCGAACCCCGTAATGGTGCTGGAGGTTTCCTGGAGCCTAACTTCTTTTTTGATGGAGGTCCCGAGGTCGGGCATCACCTCGAGACTGGAGATGGAGTTGTTGGCTTCTTAAAGCCTAACTTCTCTTCGATGGAGGTCCTCGAGGTCGAGTACTGCCTCGGGACTGGCATTCGAAGTCATTGGCCTCCGGGGGCATTTCTCGGGCAGGCGGGCCGTTGCTGTTTCCACGTGTATATGGGGTTGCTTCCGCTTCTTGGGAGATCCTACCTTTTTAGATATCTATCTTCTTATTTCTGCGTTGAGTCCTTCGTTACCGTAGCATCGGAGTATTTGCGTAGGTCCCTGCTTTTGCCCTTCCAGTATTGCCGTAGTCATGACTACTACTTCGAAGTTTGCCTGTCAGAGAGGGGAGAGTTCCGCTCCCAGTGCTCAGGATCCGCGGGAGTTTATCTTGAAGACTATGTCTTTGATAGGAGAGGAGCACCTTGAGTTGGTGAGAAGAGACTGCGGACGGGGAGAGGAGGTAGCGCTACAGGTGCTTTCCCTAGATGCGGGTATCGCTGACCCTGCCGATGGATTCCTGAATGTATATACGTATCCCTTTACACTGGGACCTCTTGACAGGGTCGTGCTCGACTTGATTGAAGTATCGGGTTACCTTGACCTAGGTACACCCGTCATTTTGGCGAACAGTGTTGATGATGAGGTTTTTTGCGAAGAAAGCGGAGCTTGAATTCACGCTCAGCCATCTCGTCAGGCTGTACCGGCCCTTTCACCACCGAGGTCTGCTAACCTTCGGTGCCGTTCATCTATGCCTTTTGTTGTTGATGATGATGAAGGAGGAGATCGGGATTGGGCTAGTTGGTTCGTCCGGGTCTGGATACTGACGTTGTCCCCGTGGAGTTTATGCCATTCCCTGAAGAATGGAACTATATGTGTGAGTGGAGCGTCCGGTACTTTCTCAGATTTGTTCATGTTGAAAGCTAGTCTCGTAATCGTGTTTCCTTCTTTTCTGCAATGATTTCATGGGTGCCGGGCGAAGTTCCTGATCTGCCTGGTTGGGTCTGGAAACTGGCGATCCACTCGACTTGCAACGAGCGTAGGTGGCGAGCTGCATCTCTGGGTAGATGGGAAGCAAAACGTCATGGTGCATGTGTATATTGCTTTTCCCTTGTCCCTTGTTTATTTGGAGAGACATTCTTCCCTTTTTATGTATTAATCTTGCTGCTGCAGGTAACGGAGAGCCTCCGAAGGCGAGGTTGTTCCTCTCCGGAGAGGAGGAGGGGTTGTCGGCTTTCGAACTAAAGGATGTCAATAGTAAGCTAGAAATGTACTTGCAGGGAGATAGCGCTTGTGGAAAGGCGAAACGGGGCCGGGCCTCCGAGACAGAAATATCGCCCGGGTCTGTCGCGCTCGAGATTTTTGGTTCTGGGAAGATAGCTCCTCCGAGCGATCGTGTTTTGACCGAGGTCGATTCTTCTGGGTCAGAGGGGGCTAGATCGACAGATACGTGCTCGACCTTCGAGGAAGTCTTCCGACTTCACTTTGAGGTGAGCTTCGTCATAGGCCTCCTGAATCCGCATCTTCCCTTTCTTATCGGGTTTTTCATTTTGCAGGCCTTTGACGGGCTTAGGTCCGAGCTGCTCCGTCATGGAGCTAGGCTCCGGAAAGATCTGGATGAGGGTAGATCCCTTAGGCTGCTTTGCAAGGAGAACGAAGCCGAGTTGGCATACTGGCGATGCAAGGTGTATCGGAGCTTGAATTATGAGAGCTATTTGATGGAGCAGGTAACTTCCCGTCCTGGTTGAGTATGCATTTCTCTTTTTAACTTCTAAGGTTAACTCTCCGCCTACCTCAGCTGCAGAAAAAGATGGAGGCCTTGGAGCGTCTTAGGGGCGAGGCCGATCGAATCAGGAATGACTATAGCGAGCTGAGAGCTCGGGCGCAGGTCCAAGCCTTAGAGGAGAAAGATGCATCGGCTAGACTTTCGGCCCTCGAGGTCCAACTCCGCTTAGCTCGCGGCAACACTTCAGTTAAAGCGAATATGATCACGAAGCTTAAATCCGAACTCTCAAGGGTTAGGGCTGAGATCGTTGATGCTCGGACCGAAGCGGTACTGAACCGTACTAAGGCCAATCAGGAGATGGCGATTCATTTGAAGGATGTTACCAACGCCCAAGCCGAGTTGAAGAGGGTCCTTGATCGTGGAGAGAAAATCGAAGAATATGCTCGTTGCAAATCTCGGAGAAAGGTTCTCGAGGAGATCAGTGTCAGGGGTTTTGTTCTTTCGGAAGAGGTGGCGCGAGCGAGGGCGGACGAGCGCGATGCTCGGTTACTCCTGTCCAATGCCAAGGAGAGTGAAGATGAGCCCGATAGGCTGTAGCTCTCGGGGGTAGGGCGTAGACCTCTCCATCCCGTGTGTAGTACCTTTTTAGAGCATATTTGTAGATGGAGAATGTATTTTTCTGCATATGTACCTTAAAAGAAAAACCTTTTGCGGCTTTTTTGTTCTTCTGTTCCCCCTTTTGTTTCGCTTATGGCCAGGTGGACTGGTTTCAGAGTCGGTGAGAATTATCAGATCCGTGATACGACCCTGGGGCTCATTAGGCAGGCCCGGGGGCTCTTATGCGCCTGGTCGGTGCAACCTTTGGAGTAAGCAGGCATTTGAGCACTTATGCTTTTGTTCAATTATTTCGGGTAGACTCTCCGAGTCGGGTTTTGACTTGAGCTCATATATCCCTCAAGATTTTTATGTTTGCATGGGCCGGTGGCCTTTACGTTTTAACTCTCTTGGATCCAGTCTCCGAGTCGGGTTACGACTCGAGCTCAGTCGACCCTCAAGTTTTACATTTGTACTTGGCTGGCAACAATGGCTCTTACGCCTTCGATCGAAGTGATCTTTTATGTAAGCTGGTGACGATGGATCGTACGCTTCGCCCTTAGGCGTGTGTGTGGCCCTGAAGCTCGTTAGGCTGGCGATAATGGCTCTTACACTTCGCCCTTAGGCGTATGTGTGGCCTTGAGGCTCGTTAGGCTGGTGACAATGGCTCTTACGCTTTGCCCTTAGGCATATGTAGGCTTTATTTTCCTCTCGTTAAGGACTTTTGCAATGATTTTACCTGACTTGTCGTCGGTTCGGGAAGAACTTCGATTTCCAGTCGTTATCGGCGATGTTCGAGCACCTCGTAAGGTTTGGCTCGTAGGCTGAGTAGCTCGAAGCCTTATGATTTGGAGCTGACATGGTCGAAGCTCTTTTGCCTGTTGAGGGTAGCCTGTTTAACCGATTCTTTTCGAAGTAGATTCGAAGTAATGGCCTATGATTTTGTTGCGATGGTCGGGCATCCCCGAGTCGCGTTAGTTTGGCTGGTGCAGCTGTACGAACGTAGTCATTTATGTTTGGCCGGAGCCATTTTTTGGTCCCGAGTATAGTAGTTCAGGCGTCTATTTGAGGGTATGCCTTTTTAGGGGCCTTACAAATTTGATATATATCCTGAACTTCGAGATTGATTTTATGCTTGTAATAAGGTCTTACAAAACTTTCATGCCTTTTGAGATCTCACAGTTTTTGCTAATACTTAGTGCATGTATGATTCATGCCTTGCTTGAAGGTCTTACAGTTTGCATTGTTATTTCGCGGGAGTCTTACAAGACCGAGTCTGCCCGCTCAAGGTCTTACCGCCTCGGGTTTTTTGCTGAATGGCGATTGGCGATAGTCTCCGAGTCATCGAGTTTGTTTTGGCTTGAGAACCGTTACTCGTGAGCCCGGGCTTGCCTCATTGAGGGCTTACGACTTTAGAGATTCCGACCCTGGGTTCGTGCGTATGCGTAGCTCTTTGGCGCCAGTCTCCGAGTATTCGGGACACTGTTTTTTTGGAGATAGTTAATGACTTTCGTGCTGCCTCGTTGAGGGCATATTACATCGGAGTTTCGACCCTGAGTTCATGCGGGTGCCGAATTATCGACGCCAGTCTCCGAGTATTCGGGACATTTTCTAATGGAGGGATCGTTCTGGTGAAAAATGCTGCGTTTTCCTTGGAGCATGAATCATGTCGACAAAAAGCGTTCTTTGATTATTTGACACTAATACATGTGCCTCCGCCATCGGGGCGCGATTGTGCGGACATGGTTCATTCGACCATTTGGTCCGGTACATCATTTTTTCATTGGGATCCTGTTTGGCATTTCTTGGCTCTTCCGAGCGGGAGATCTTCCGAAAGGGCGTCCTTCGGCGCTCGTGGTTGATAGCAAAAGAAGCCTTGAGGACCTGTTGGGTTCCCCTTAGGTAGCATATAGGTGTTGCCTCGTATGAAACCTTGCCGGCAAAACCCTCGTTTGGACAAAAAGCTCGGTCGAAGGAAAAGAGTGCAACGGATGCCTTTAAAACCTTAGGGTCTTCGGGCTGGGCGTGCATTTTTGATCGCTTTAATCGAGTGCCTATATAAAAGATTAGTATAAAATATAAATTGAAAAGGGAGATGGTTATACCTTATCACGGGATGCATTTGGCGATGTTCCGAGGTCTGGTACGCCTCCGCTATTTGTGGTGAGGACTCGGTACGGTCCTTCGCTGTGTTCAATCGGGCTTAGCCAAAGATGTAGTTTGATTATCCTTAGGCTTTCTAGAGAGTGGAGATATTGGCTCCGGTGCCACATCGTGCACCGCAAACATTTCCCTTGCAGCGTGCTGCTCCCCGTGAACGGTTTTAATCCCGTCTTTTGTTGGGAATTTCATCATCTGGTGGAGGGTGGATGGTACCGCTCTCATGCAGTGTATCCACGATCGTCCGAACAAGGCGTTGTACCTCACGTCTCCTTTGATGACATGGAATTTGACGTTTTGGGTCGTGCCAGCCACGCTGACCGGGAGAGTGATCTCTCCTTTTGTTGTCTTGCTTGCCATGTTGAATCTGTTGAGGACTCGAGTGGCGGGCACGATTTTGTCTAGCAGTCCGAGCTGCTCTATTACCTTCGACCTGATAATGTTGGCTGAGCTACCTGGATCCACGAGTACACATTTTATTTGAAATGTATTTACGAGGAAATATATTACCAGTGTGTCGTTATGAGGTTAGGACAGGGTCTCGGTGTCCTCCTCGTTGAATGTGAGGGCATCTTCGGGTACGTATCCCCGGGTTTGCTTTTCTCTGGTGATGGATATGTTCGTCCTTCTCATCATGGGTTCCTGAGGAGCATCGACGCCCCATAATATCATGTGGATGACATGTCGTGGCTCATTTGCTTCATTCTTCTTGGCCGCCTCTCTTTGTCGGAACTGATTTTTGGCCCGGTCACTCAAGAATTCTATGAGATGACCTTTGTTGAGTAACCTGGCCACTTCGTCTCATAGCTGGTGACAATCCTCGGTTCTGTGGCCATGCGTGTTGTGGAACTCGCATACCAGGTTATGATTCCTTTGGGAAGGATCCGATTGTACAGGCCTGGGCCGTCTGGTATCCTTGATTTTGCTGAGGGCGAACACGATGTCTGAAACAACAACGTTGAAGTTGTATGCTGATAGGCGTGGTGCCCCTGTTGGCCCCGTGTTTCCGTCGAATCCGGCTCTGTTAATGAACCCTTGGGGATTCTACCCTCGGTTGATCGGTTGGTCGTTGCGAGGCGGGTTGCGTCTTGGGGCGTTTCTCCTATCCTCGGTATATGGCTGATACCTTTCTTTGTTTGGCTTCGACTCCTTTGCTAAGAGCCTGTTCGGGTATACTGAGCCCGAAAGGGCTCCCAATTGATCATCCTCGACCCTGATCTTTGACTGGTATCGGTTGTGGACATCCGACCAGGTTACGGCAGGATACTCGATCAGATTTTCTTTCAGCTACCGCGAGGCCACTGAACTCCGCTCGTTTAGGACTTGAGTGAAGGCTTGTACCGCCCAATCGTCGGAGACCAAGGGTAGTTCCATTCGTTCCGTTTGAAAGCGCGACACAAACTCTCGCAGCATTTCGTTCTCCCTTTGCCTGATCTTGAATACGTCAAATTTCCTTGTTGCTACTTTAATGGCACCGGCGTGTGCCTTTATGAAGGAGTCCGCCAACACGGCTAATGAGTCTATGGAGTTGGGAGCTAGATTATGGTACAACATCATGGCCCCTTTCGAGAGCGTTTCCCCGAACTTCTTCAGTAAGACGGACTCGATCTCGTCGTCTTTTATGTCGTTGCCCTTTACTGCGCACGTGTAGGCGATAACGTGCTCGTTCGGGTCTGAGGTCCCGTTGTATTTCGAGAGTTCTGGCATTCTGAACTTTTTTGGGATGGGTTTCGGGGCAGCTTCCTCCGGGAACGGCCACTGCACAAACTTTCTCGAATCTACGCCTTTCAGGACCGGGGGCGCGCCCGGGATTTGGTCAACCCTGGAGTTGTAAGTTTCAACCTTCTCGTCGTTGGTAGCTATCATCTTCTCGCCCAACTCGATCCTTCTGGTAAGATCCTCGATCATTTTTGTGATAGTAGGGTCGGCTATCGAACCATTATTGCTCAGTCTCTCTGGTGCCTGTTTGGTCGGGGGAGATATCCCTGGTGCTACGGTGCTGGGAGTTTTCGGATGGCTTTGTAGCTTAGCGATAGCCAGCTGTTGTGCCTGCAACATTTCAAAAATAACATGAAGGCTAACTTCCTGTTCTTCCCGATCTGGGGTTTTTCGGGCTTCCTGTTGGTTGTCTTGCTATACGCTTTTGTCGGTGTGTGAGGTTTCGTTGACCTGCTGTGCGTCTTGCGAACCCGCGTCCGTTGGAATAGGTCCAAGTGTGTTATTGGGGTTCAGTGGTGGCGCATCGACGATTGGAACAGCTACACCATTCTCTCCGTGGTTTTCGAGGTTGTTGTTCTCAACTCTGTTCACTAAGCCAGACATTTTGACCTGAAATTGAAGATCTTGGGCAAGAAGAAGTGTGAAAGATAACTTGCGTTGTGTAACGAAACTAGCAAGAAAATAATCACTATTATTTTTATCCCCACGGTGGGCGCCAAACTGTTTACCGCAAAAATGGTAACAACAATTAAATTTGTTGATGGGACTCTAAAAATACGTGATCTATTTTTATGCTAGTTGTGGAGCAGTTGATGCTATGTATGTAAAGTTTAGGGGTGAGACGCGAGCTAAAATAAAGCACTAATCGAATTGAGAGATAGCCTTTCGGGGCCTCGAGCTGGTCGATTTGGGAGCCTCGAGGTCGGGTCCCGAGCTCGTGCTCGAGCTATCAAGGGGAATCGGGGAAGGGCTAACAGATGCAGTAATATTAAAGGAGTCTCTTTATGGCCAATGATGAGCAATAAATGTAGAGCAAATATGAAGATAATAAAATGGAGCAACAGTATCAAGAGAGTGTGTTAGAGAGAAAAGAGAGAGAGAGGGGGGAAGCTTATATAGTAAGGTACCATTAGATGTAAAGGTGTGGAGATGGGACGGCTGGAAGTGACGCCCCGATTAGGGCTCAGAGTAGCCTGGCTACGCCTTGTCAGACTTAGCCGCGACAGACTTTGCCACGTTCTTGGGAACTCCCAATTTTGCTTCAGCCCTGACCGTCATCCTCTCAAGGCCGGATGTCGACGGGCCCCGAGGAAGAAGACTCGAGCGCATCTTTGCAGCCTCGAGGCTTCGAGGTTATCTTCCGAAATGCTTTAATGACGGGAAATCGGGCCCTCCGATTTTGCCGTATACATCTATGAATAGAATTTCCAGCATAGAGTGAAGTGCAGAACAAAACAATTAGAAAGCCCTATAGACATGATCTCTAAACAAGTATAGCGCTCACATAATCATCAATAATTCTATAGGTAGGATTTCTACCCGAGTTTCAAGCAATGATATAGAATAAATCCCCCCAGCTTTTACTAATAACCCCATATATGTTTTCTACAAGGATTATTATATTAATTCAGAACAATACGAATAAATTACAATTGTTTACCGTGAAAATGGTAATAACAATTAAATTTATAAATGAGATTCTAAAAATACGCGATCTATTCCCGAGCTAGTTTGAAAGGGTGAGTAGTGTTAAACATGGAGTAAAATAGTAAAGGTCGAGCTAACCGAAGCGGAAATCGAAATAGTAAGGGTTGTTCCCGGGCTTTGGACAAGCCAACAGATACCTCGGGGCCAGGCCTCGAGCCTACCTCGGGTCTACCGAAGGTGACCTCGTCGACGGTAATCGGGAAGGGGATAACAGATAAGTATATGCACACAAGGCTTTATACCATCAATCTTGAGCTAAATGGCGAAGAACAATAAAATGTTAGGGCGACCTCGGGGTCGAAGAACACTGATCATTTAGAAGAAAGAGAGAGAGAGAGAGACATATATTTTTTCTTATTGGAGAAGTGGAGCAACATCAGTCCTTTACAAGGTGGGGTGAGTCCCCCTTATATAGGCGAGGGGACTCAGTAAAGTATGCATGTATCTTTCATTACAAAATATGGAGATGGGATGGCTTGACGCGATGCCTCAGCGTAGGCCGGCCCTGTCAGACCCAACCGCATGTCTTGGGAGCTTCCCCTCTTTGTCCTGGCCTTGGCCTCCGCCTGGCCTCGAATCGGGCCTTGATCATCCCCGAGGGAGAGGACTAAGCTGTGGCTTCATGTCCTCGGGGTCTCGAGGCACTTCCCCGAGATGGCTTATTAGTGGGAAATCAAGCCCTCTGACTTCACCGCGTTCAGATAGTCTCCGCGTTTCTCAGAATGAAGCGAAGGGAAACGACTATGACCATTGACTCCTCGAGCTCCTCATGGCGACATTACTCTGACGATTCGAACCATGGCGCAATCTTTATGTGATAGATGGCATATCTCATAGATTCTTGCTCTATACACTATCATTTTGCGGCACCGGTACGGTTGTAATAAAAGTCGCGTAGGATTGCTAGAGCCTTCCTGGGAAGAGCATCGACGTTGCCTCGTTAACAACCTCTGCCGGTAAAAAACCCGTTTCGGGATAAAAAAATCCGATCAAAGGAAAAGAGCGCAACGGACGTTTTGAAGCCTCGGAATCTTCGATCCAGGATATCATCCTGATTACCTTGGTCACCGCCCTGCACAAAGGCAACCGTGAAGTAGAAGATGGGGAGAGGGATGGACACTTCTTGTCATCTTCTTTACTTCTGTATAGAGACCCTTCGTGGGCTTTTGCAAACGTATGCCATGACCCCTCGGGGACCGTTGTACACGGACTTTCGGGAACATGAATATATTTCTTTGACTTTTGCTTCTGACTTTTGCCTAGTAACGGCATGTGTTCATACCCCTCGAGGCCCTTTGAATGCCTTCTTTTACTTCTTGACTGCTGATATTTGACTTGGGTGCGAGCGTCCTGTCCGCTCCTCTACTGATCGACATGGCTCTCTTTTGAGGCCATCGTTATACCTCGGGGCAATCCTGGATTGATCAGATAGAACCGAGCTGCCGTGGCCCTTCGAATTGCATGGAGATAATGTGTCGAATTTCGGGGCCTTCAAGGATGTTATCCTTGATGAAGTCCAGCTTCGGGTACCGAGGGGGGGGTCCCCTTTGATTTTCGATGCGGATAGCTTCCTTTAGATACGTACGAGATAGATTTTTCGCTGAGGGGTTGCCTACATTTAGGCATTGCTTCAAACCTTTGGCGCTTGTTTGCTTTGTTTATGGGCCGTTATAGCTTGTCGTGATAGCTTGTTCCGGTCTCCAGCTGATTAGCAAGGCTCTTCCCTGATCCTTTTGTCGTACATCAGACCGATGAAGGACCGACCGGATAAGGTCGAGCTATCGAGGCCTACTAATTTGTTTGGAGATCGCGCGTCAAATTCCGGGGCCTTCGGGAATGCTACCCTGGATGAAGGTCATCTTCGAGTGCTCCGGTGGGCACTGTTGATTTTGATGTAGATAACTCTTTTAGAGAGTATAAGGTTGGCTTCTATTTGTGGAGCTTGCCTATGTTTGGGCGCTTCTTTGGGCCCTTGTGGAGCTTTGATGATCGGAGCTTCCGGGGTTTACTCGTCTGGAGAGGGGATCGCGAGCCCGGGCGCTTGCCTTGCGCCCGGTACCGGCGCTTTGGAGCTCATCGTGACCCTGTTTCTTGGGGCCGAGGGTTCCCAATGTGAAAGCTGCCTTGAGCATGGAGCTAATTCGCGTGGTCTCTCGTGCTTTGTCGTCTGTTGGAGGATGTTCCCCGGGTCGGGTATCGACTCGTGGGTTCGTACCGAGGCCATTGGCTTCCTGGAGCTTACCTCGAGCAGGTGAATGCTGTTGCCTCTCGCATATAAGAGGGGTGGCTTCAGCCTTTTCGCGGGGCTTCATTATTTTGGGTAGTTGTTCTTCTATTTCGGCATTAGGGCTCTCTATTTCTTAAAGTGCGAAAAGCGTTGGTGCTTGCCATTGCTTTATTTTGTCAGTTTTGCCATAGTGATGGCGATCACTTCGGGACCGGCATGGCAAAGGGTGGAGAATGATGTTCCCGGTGCTCGGGAGTCGAAGGATTTCGCTCT